>NW_015505561.1:1893835-1926873 GCF_001515645.1 Sinocyclocheilus grahami | reverse complement strand
ACAAGTGAGATAACGAAATATTTAATCTCTAATCAATATTTTTTGTCCAATTATTTGCCCAGTTAGTTTTGGTATTGAGGTAAAAGTTACCTTGCATTCGCTATATAACAGTGGGTGGTGGTCACGAAGATGACTGAGCAAATTTGATGCATTTCTCCCTTTTGCAGCTACTTTCTTCTTGCAAGATCAGCAGACAGGGTGACCGTCCTCGATTAAATTGCCTTCAGGACTCTTGTAAAAGCCAAAATACGACCAGACCTCCGATTTGGTCCTCTTAGATGGCTGAAAAATCTCCCGAGCGCTGTCCACTGCCTTCCGCCATTTCGTCTCGTGCAAAAAAACAACAACAACACTGCATGCTGCTTCTGCATCAGACTGATGCTGGCTGGACAGGATTTACCATGAGTTTTCAAAATCGCGATAATCAAACACGGTTTTGATGATAATTACATTTTAAACGATAATACTAACCGTCCAGGCATTTTATCGTGAAACCGGTAATCGTTCCATCCCTAATACAGTGAAACCAAAAATGATTCAGAGACCAGATATCATTTTTTATATTTTTTTTTTACTAGTGGGTGCAGGACACTATAGTTCATTTATGTAAGTGAGGATAGCAAAATAAAGTAAACTGTGACAAATCATACCCAAAAATTCTTCATACAGTGGACTACCAGTAAAACTGATACAAATTTGGGTCCAAAAATTATTCAGACCGAGTCTGGGGAAAAAACTGAAGTTGAGGTTTGCATGAAGCTGGGTGACAGCATACCCAGGAGACTACAGGCTGTCATTAAGGCTAAGGGTCACCCGACAAAGTATTGATAGTTGTGTAAATACTGTCATACTAACAGCTGTCTGAATTGTTTTGGTTGATTGTAATCTATTACATACCTTTCTATCAAAATGATCTAACATTATCAAGATGAATTTGTTCTGACACAGTGTAACTCTGAGTTCTTGTCATATTTTATTACCATTTTCTAAACTATAGCGAATAAACTGTGATAATGTGAGAAATGTTGAAGGTGTCTGAATAAATTTTGGTTTGACTATCTATTTGATAAATGAAGTTAACCAACTAACATTATACATACCCTTTTGGTTTCTGTACCCAATATTTAAAAAATGTACAAATGTCGTACAAATATCGGTATTGGTACTCGGTATCGGCAAGTACCAAAAATAAAAGTATCGGTATCGGGCGAGTACTGGAAAAAGTGGTATCGGTGCATCCCTATATTACACTTATATTAGATTTCAAAAGCAGGCAATTTGTATGCTATTTGAGTCGCCGACACGCGTTTTGCTGTAGTAACATTAATGATAAATCAATTAATAGATCAGTCGATTATGACATTTCTGGAAAATTGACAGGGTCACATATGACCCCTGACCTTTAAACCTATTTGTAACGCAGTTGACTTACAGTGCAGCGAGGGCAGATCCATTCTCCGTTGGGAATCTCGGGCAGCGGTGGGTTAAGGCAGTGGATGTGGTATGATGAGGGACAGGAGTCACAGCACAGCAGCTCTCCGCCGTCTTTACACACCCTACAGAACTCCATGTGATGGTCGTCCTCCGCCGCCTCTCCTCCCGCCTCGTTATCCTCCTCGCCGTCTGACGCGTCCTCACGAGCCTCCCACTGGATGCCCATCTTCTCCTGAAAGAGGAAGAGATGATGCTGAGCACAGTGGCACATCAGGGCTTGACATGCAGCTCTTTGGACAAAACCAAACATTTGCGAGGGCAGCTGCTGCAGTTTTAGATTGAACTCATGTGGAGATTCAGAGCTGGTTCACTCACACAGTGTGGGCAGCTCCAGGTGCCCTCCGGGGCTTTCTCCATATCAGGGTCCAAGCAGACCATGTGATAAGCTCGTGGACAGGTGTCACAGAGAATGATCTCTCCTCCCTGCTGACAGACCTCACAGTAATCCTGATGATCCGTCTCATATCCATCACCATCATCATCACCTAGCAGAGAAAGAGAGAGGCTACATTAATGACTGATAGGATGACCCTGTGATTTCTGTGACGTTTCATTGGACGGAAATGCGGAATCCAGTCAAAAAAAATTTATTAACAGTATAACACAATGTCATAACACTTCAAGAAATTGTAACGGAAATAAATATTACTATTGTACAGTTCCTTCTTAAAGTAATAATACAATTAAAACTTTATTTTAAGGAATATCACCTTTTTTCTTCCATGTTTTAGTTTTAACAGTAAACATCTGTCAGTCAGCAGTGAAAATTTTCATTTATGTAAAAAAAAAAAAAAAAATGTATAATTGAATTGTTAATGTTTTAAGCCTTCATTTGACTCCCACTCTTTATTAGGGCTGTCAAAATGACTGAAAAACTAAATTCGAATTTTCCACTTAAATATGATCAAAATTCGAATTATATTCTAATTTAAAAGGCATAATTTCAGTTAGGGGGGAAAAAAGCTTTTGGCTTCTCTCCTGAGGCCACAAGAGGGCGCATCGAGCAAAATATTATGCACGTTTCTTCAAAGCATAATAAAATAACACGACTATCTTTGAAAAAAAGTGCATAATGTTTAAAATAATGTTTATAAACCATATATAATTAATAAAGTTGCTTAAACATTTAGAAAAAAAACACCGCCATGCATGTATGGATAGTTTAATACAAAGGACCGAAAATGGATACATTAATTGTGTTTATTAAAAAAATTTTTTTTATTAAAGTAGAAATCAGTTTACTAAATAATGTAAACTTGACTGACTGCTTCACTTCCACTTTAAAGGGATATTTATGTTGTTTATTATTTATTTTTATTTATACCATTTATCATTTTTGTACAATTACTTGCCTGTCAGTTGAGTTTGTGGCAAAACATTTTGCAGTGTTTGCATGTTGTTTATTACTGCATAAAATGTATTCAAATAGATGTTTAATTTCATAAAGTACAAGTTGATTTCAAAATGCACCTACTTTTTTTCATTTTGTGTTTTTCAGTTGAATAAAAGACAATTTTTCCCTATATATTTCATCATTGAGGATTTCTTTTAAAAAAAGTCAAAAAATCTTCTCGTCTCACTGTCGTGTACCCAGTCTCGTGTCTCGTGGGATAAGTGTCCCGTCACACCCCTATAAATTTTATATGGCTTTCTAAACATGCCGCTCTCTTGTGCGAGACGCGAGTGCAACGCTGATAGATGCCCCGCTAGAAAATGTGATAAATATGCGTTCTGTGTGAACGGCTTGGTTTCAGTTTCACCTTAAACAACATCTTCGCCACACTGATGCTCTCGTTTTCCACAATATATTGAATGAACAATGTAACAGCGCTGCATCTAGTGGGTTCAACTGGATAGGCTAACAAAAGCATTAAAATGCAATGACACTTTTTGTCGTCGCATTTCATGCGCCACTGATAATGCTGCCTGACGCAGACCTTTTTTTTTTTTTTTTATATTCGACAAATATTCGAAGTTCGAAAAAAAATTTGACAGCCCTACTGTTTATGATAATACATTTATTTCAAATCATAAAGAAAAACTAAAACAGGCACAACACAATTTCAGGGGGAAAAAAACATGTCATTGGGACATTTCTTGTAAAAAAAAAAAAAAAAATGTAATAAATGACTAAACTGTTAAAACTGCATGAACTCAATAGATCAGATATACATTTCTGATTAGTAAAAAAAATAACTAAATCATTAAAACTAGAAAAATTTAGATGGAAAAAAAGGAGTCCAGAACAATTTAAATGGGGGAAATAGTCATTTGGGGAATAAAAAAAATTAATTTGGGAGAAAATAAAACTGATTTCATTTTTATTTTTAGGGGAGGATCTCTAATTTCACAAACACTTCAGTCTAGGCTTTCCAAATATTCCCGACGGTTTTAGTATGTACAAGATGCACGGTTTTCCAAATCAGTTCTCTCATGAATGCAACAAAAACTAGAAAATCTTTGCTCTCTGAAGGGGTTATATAATGCCGACAAGGCCTTTCCTTGGCCTGATTAAGCCTATTAGTTATTCACAAGCACAGATAGAGAGAAAACAAGATCCTCACCTTTTTTCGTCTTCTTTTTGGGCTTCTTTTTAGTGCTGCTGCGACTACTGCGGCTATTTGATCCATTCGAAACGGACACACTGTTCATACTGCCATCATCAAAGTCACTGTCCACGTCAACATCGTCCTCTTCACTCTGAAAAAGAGAAAAGGAGATGGAGGCTGAGAGAAATGCACCATGAGCCTGATAAATAACCAGAAAATTACTTGGATTTCATTAGCAAGATGCTATGTTTCAAATTAGAGCAGAGCGAAGAAAAAAACAACATCGTTCATTGGGTTGCATCACTTTTGAATAGTGGCTGACCGATATATCGGCCGATATCTGCCATTTTTCAAATATCGGCAGATACGTTTTTCTGTTTAGCCGATGTGTTCGAGGCAATACTTCACCCAAATGGCAGCCATTGACTTCCATAGTCATACTATGGAAGGCAATGGCTACCTTCAACTGTTTGGTTACCAGCATTTTTCAAAAGATCTTCTTTTGTTTGTTTTGTTGAAAAGAAAAAAAAACTCATACCGGTTTGGAACAACTTGAGGGGGAGTATATAATGACAATTTAAATTTTTCAGTGAACTATCCCTTTAAGTGTCTTTTAAAACTCCAACTTAGCAAGCCAAAGGTGACAATGGCAAGGAACTCAAACTCCATCAGGTGACAGAAATGGGGCTTTTCACACTGAATGCGAAAATTCGGCGTGAATGTTCGGCACGATGACGCTTTTGAATCGAAACAATAGATCCCTATGGGGCTATTCACACCAGGAGCAATCATTCGTGGTGCGAAAAAGCGAAGATATTTTTTTTTGTCCTGTGTGTCGATTTTTCCCCCCCCATCGCTTCGATGAAACGGGCCGTCCAATCAGATTTGAGCTTAGATCACGTGTGTGGAGCAGCTGCTGTTGCACAAAAAGGCAAAGAGTGGTGGCGCTGTTTCGAAAACTAGTGTAAATAAATACAACGAAGAATAGTATTCCGAGCGATTCCGAGAGAGAAGAGAGTGGATGCCGAGTTCTTGTTATCTTTGGTATCTGAGAACAGATTTATTCGCACATGTTCTTAATATAATTTCTATTAATTCTCCAATGAATTATGTGAGTGTCCGTTTTTTTTCTTCCACGTGTGCAAGTGTTATACGAGTCAGAGCGCGTTAACTCTAGATCTTCCGTATTAAAAGAAATTGAGTGAAATATATTTCTACAAAATAGACATATGATTATGATGATATATTTTCTGTATGTATTTTGCAGCTCATGGTATTTTTATAACAATAAAGGATGTTTATTAAACAGACAAAGAGTGCATGTCTGCTTATTATAGAATCAAAATCAACTATAGATCACAATCGGAAGTCATTACAAGCACTCAGTGATGAGGGTTTTAAGCAAAAACATTAATAACTAATGTACACAAATTTTCAAATGTGGCTTGATGCTACTTCTGTTTGTATTTTAAGATGTTTTCATGTAAGCATTATAGATAGTTTGTGTTTCTGGCATAGAACCAAACTTTATTTATCTTAATTTAATGCTGTATATTGAGCAGCGGACGATGTTAAATCCATATATGAGACGCATATATGTTTTGCTGGTCGGCGCCACCTAGCGTGCAGGCGTGAATTAGCAGAAGGCGAGCAAACGTTTCGCGCTCGGTGTGAAAGCAACGTCCGACGGCGATTCGCCTCGCTTTTTCGCATTGCGCTCAGTGTGAAACGGCCTTTAGACATGCATCTAACATACTTTTGTCAGACTAGACACCAAGTTATTTATGATTATGATGAGCAAATATTGCAAGTTATGAGATACCACTTCTAATATGTCCACAAATGAAAAAGCAGCAGTTAAAATCAGCATGAAACATTGAAATCATGCTTTCTTTCCTATTGTGACACATGAAACAGCTTCTCGAATGAGAGAAAGAAAAAAGTAGGGTGGGACTCCTTAAAATAGCTTAAAGATTGTGAGACCACATGGACTTTAATAAAAGTAATGTTGTGCACAGCTAAATCATTTATAATAAACACTTCAATATTACATTAAAAAAAAAAGTACTGTCAATTTTGTTTTAATGGTGATGAAAAGCGTTCAATGATTTTTCTCATGTGTGGATGACGCACTCATACCTGACGACCTGGCTGAAGGCTTTGTAGTTGGTCAGAGTCCTATAGTCTTCCTCAGTGAAGACATGATCGATGTCCTCCATACCCCAGGTATCCAAAAGCTGAGAGGAACTTTTTGGCTCCTTAAAATCAGTTCAGAAAAACACGTCTTATAGAACTGAGTGATTCAATTTATATTTACTTTGTCATGCCGTTAATTTAGCTTTTAATTTAGAACTCACAGCATCGTCATCATCCTCGTCTTCCTCTTCCTCAGGTTCTCTCCGTTTTGAAGCGGCTGAGTTTCTGTCGGCACCAGAGCTGCTTCTTTTTTTGTCCTTTGTGGTGCAGGCTCTTTTCTTCTTTTTCCTGCCAGGCGTGTAGTCGCTACCCTCGCTTTCTGAACGGTCTTCACCATCGTCCGGATCAGGGCCTTCCACTGGCTCCGGAGAACTGATGCCGATATCCTGGAGAACACACAGGACATACTTTTGATCAGTTTTGGATGCTGGTAAAATCCCTAGTCCATTGTCCAAAACAGGATCTTAGGATAAGGTTTATATTACTGTATTATACTATTCAAAGGTTTGAACTTCGTAAGATTTTTAAAGCATTTAATTAATCAAAAGCGACAGTAAAGACATGTTACAAAGCTTTTTATTTTACATAAAGGCTATTCATTTGAAATTTCTATTCAAAGAATCCTAGGGGGGGGGGGGGGACAGTATCTACAAAAATATCAAAGCAACACAAATTATTATTCTTATCAAATAAATGTAGCCATGGTGAGCATAAAAGACTTTCCTTCAGAAAGATTAAAAAATCTTACTAACTCAAAGCATATCACCATTTGTTAACACTTTTTCCTTCTTTTAAAACAATTTTGAAGGACAGTTCCTTTTTAAATATACAAATATCTAATGTACATAAACACTAACATATACAGCCATAAAATCAGCAGGCATAACTGTAAAATAATTAGCAAAATGTTTAATTCAAATAGTTTTAAATTTAATCCTGCAGGAAATATCAACTACCCAAAAACATAAAAATAGAGGAAATAAATCAATTTGTTGTTAGATGATTTATTGCAAATTTTTATTTGAAGAATGTATTCATTGCATTAACCAGCAGCCAATCATACATTTTTCTACATAGTTTTTAAAGTTAAAAATCAATGGCAAAGCAGTCATGATAAATGCAAAACTTTAAAAACAAAAAAGCAGCCTAGTAATCATTTTAGGCTTCCTGCATAACTCTAGCATTAACTATTATTGTCCATTATGACATTAGTATCACAGTCTCAGTTCTCAAGCAAGCAAAAATCCCATCCAACTTGTGCATGAGCTCGCATTCATACAAAGTCCTTTTAACAACCACTTATGCCGTTACAAAAACCAGTTTGCAATCTTTACATGAAATGACTCAGCTTGTATTATAAGATTAAAACCTGACTAGTATATACTGTTCAATATTTAAAAAAAAAAATAAAGGGATCACTTGACCAGTTAGTCAAGAATCAGATTTTGCAGCACGAATGAAATGTTGAAATTTGGATAGTAGACTACATGACCCAACAAAAGCACTTAGTTTTTTGAACACAACAGCAGATATTATTAATGAAGCAGTCGGATCTGGATTCAGTGGCTAAAAAAATGGAATTATGTACCTTTGATATTAACAGTCATTAGGACATGTGATCCCATTTGCGGCGCCAGCTAAATTGCTCTGTTTCTCATTAAGACACTGTGGGGGAGGTTTCTAATCCATAACATAAGGACAGTGAATATTGCATTCTCCAAGGATATCACACACAAACAATATCCACACACACACTCACAGAAAAGGCCATTACCTCTCTCCGGGAGCGATTCCTCTTGCTGCCTTTGCTCTCGCGGCTACTTTTTTTGGCTTTCTTCTTCTTTTTCACCTTTGGGGCATCATTTTCTGACAACTCCTCGTCCAGGTCATCCTCGTCTGCGGAGCAAACACACAAATCATTTAATAAATGATTTTAATTTCAATAAATTGGTTTCTAATCCATAACATAAGGACAGTGAATATTGCATTCTCCAAGGATATCACACACAAACAATATCCACACACACACTCACAGAAAAGGCCATTACCTCTCTCCGGGAGCGATTCCTCTTGCTGCCTTTGCTCTCGCGGCTACTTTTTTTGGCTTTCTTCTTCTTTTTCACCTTTGGAGCATCATTTTCTGACAACTCCTCGTCCAGGTCATCCTCGTCTGCGGAGCAAACACACAAATCATTTAATAAATGATTTTAATTTCAATAAATGATTATTATTTAATTTATTTCAATTATTTAAAGTGTAATTATTTTTCCCTTGATAAATTATTCTATCCCAGTCATTCGGGTAAGACTTATTCTATAAATATTAATACAAATAATTGCACTGAGAAATAGGCCTACCTACTTGTTTTAATATTTTAAACTCAAACATTAAGCCTGCATTTTTATGTGAAGATTTAGTCCATATATTCACTATGAAATTTCGACTGATTTTCCTCATTGTCAGAATAGGAAATTACCATTTTAAAAGTAAAATAAATGAATTAAAAATAAAATAAAATTCATGAGCATGCGAACCCTGTAATTAGAAAAAGAGCTGCTCAGATTAATCCAATCAATCATCAACTCAGTGCGTTAATAGTAATAGGACAGCAATAGATTAGTCATCTACAAATCTATTTTAGTCATTTGATCTGGGTCGGTTCAAAATCATCCTGTGCGCTATACAGTGAGAAGATGTGTCAATTACACTGTGATCTCACTGTGACAAGGGAAGTATTAAATGGCCGAAGAAAAATCACTGATACAAGTGACCCCGAGCATCATAATCAGATACAATATTGTTGGTAACAGGACTGCAAACACTGAACTTAAGGACATGTCATTTTGTGCCACTTCTAACAGCTGCATATGGCACTGATTTTACTATGTCTGTTTAGTGAAGTGACACTGTTGTTATTATTATTCCTCTGTCAGTCCTTGACTACATTTTCCCACGGATGACAGTAATCGGATAAGATCTTAATGGACTTGCCTCGAATTTCATTATGAAAAACAATATACTGGCTTTTCTCCAGGTACCACAGTATATTAAAGGGGTCATATGATGTGATTTCAAGTTTTCCTTTCTCTTTGGAGTGTTACAAGCTGATTGTGCATAGATAAGATCCCTGAAGTTGCAAAGACTAAAGTCTCAAAACCAAAGAGATATTCTTTATCAAAGTTAAGACTCTGCCACGCCCCCCTAAAACGGCTCGTTCTAACACGCCCCCACATATCTACATCACTATGTGGGAATATTTGCATAATGCCGCCCAAATGTTCACGCAAAGAAAGAAGGTGTGGTTTCAGTAACTGCAGTTAGTGTTGAAGCAGCATGTCAGGGAGACGCTGTGTGTTTCAGTGCGAAAGCAAAAGCACTTTATTTGGCCTTCCGGAAGTAGATGCATTTAGGAATCTTTAAGATTACTTACAACAGAACAGCAATGCATTTTATGGACGACTGTTTCGTGAACCTAGGAGAGGAGGTAATTCTGACTTTGCTATGACAATCTGGCGCTTCTGAATCAGCTACTGTTTTGTTATTGACTGTTCAAATGCGGAGTTTTGCGCATCGTGTGTGCGAGAGAGAGAGAGACACAGGGTCACACAGTCTTAACCGTGGCTTGTGTACTGCAAACACATACCAGCTTCATCACTGTGTCTGTCACGCGACTCTGCTCCCCTTTCGGGCTCTGTCTTTACATTTATTTTGAAAGATGAAGCTCGTGATTATGGTAAGGGGCGTTACATTTCCGACGAGTGCTTGCGGTGTTCGGCCAATCACAATGCACTGGGTCAGCTGGCCAATCAGAGCAGACTGCGCTTGTCAGAAGGCGGGACTTTGTAGAAAACAGAAGTGTTTGAGAGAGGCGGGGCATAGAGGACCTACAATAATGTACAGTATTTGAAAAATAATGTGTTTTTTGAACATTAAAGCATGTCAACATATTCTGTTACACCAAATAACGATCTTTAAAAAAAGCATCATATGACCCCTTTAATATAGACGCCTCTTTGAGTTGACTAACTGCACCACAGATACTAAATTAAGCACACACACACACACAACACATATGAAATTATAATTTCCTTCCTGAAGTGGTTAAAATAAATCTTACGAATCGTGTAAAACAGAAAGTAAGGCATAAATACGAAAATACACCGAGTATTTTGCTTCATTCAGCACTCTGAATGCCCGGGCAAAGCCCCCCTTTAACCATTTCCCTCAAAAAACTGGCGTCACATCCGACTCCTGCACACGCTGAAGTGCACAATCAAAATATTAAACTTAAAATCAACGCTTATAGTTATTGCACACGCAAAATAGCATGTTCGAGCTTGAAAGCTACGGGCCGACCGCGCGCGAACAGCCAGAGCGCGAGGACACAGAAAAACCTCGCGCGTCAAACTCTCACGCGACTGTTACCGGTAGGCCGCTGAGCACCGATGCCGGTACACATCTAATGTTACTATAAAACCATCAGTACTGCTCAATAAGCTCCCAAATTGGCGTTTAGTGCCATGTCTGACTAATATGAAGACATTATTTGAGTGTGACGGTAAAAAAAAATAGCAGGTAAGTCGACGGTTATCTATTACCGGCAAAACAAAGCGCTGACTAAAAACCATCAACGGGGTGATCAAATGCAAAGGTATCCAAATATATAAGATGAATTACTCGAAGACGACAATTCTGGTTTACTATGTTTTATAAGAAAGGAAACGTCTAGAATCAACCGCGCGTGTTGTTTCGTTAGCCGACTAGCCACTGCTTCGTCGAGTAAATTAAGTTTCGCACCAATAAAGTCCAACTGAGAACGTAAGATACATCATGAATAATCCGTTTAATCATTTCGTGTATTTACATTTCATTCACATACACCGTAAACAACAGCGACTAATCGAGAGGAGTTGACCCGCATCAGTAAGCGTAACGTTAAATATTTTACCTTGCATCGTAGACCGATGTTCAAAATCGTCTCTGTCGTCCTCACTGCCGGACATATTGCTGATTACACCAGCTAGAGAGGATTGTGGACACTTGTATGCCGATTTCGCCTCCTCTGGTGCCTTCCTGAAGCCGGGGGAGACAGAAAATAAAAGAACAATACAAACGGAAGTTAATAGTCACGGTAGCATGCTGATCAGTGGTCACTCCATGCCAAGGAAGCACAATCCCAAAAGCGTGCAAATATATCTAACAATAGTGAACGAATATCATTTGGTTTAATGCAACTGAAAAAAAGGGCATGCTTAAACTTTTAAAATACGCGGCTGAAACAAGTTATGGAGATTTAATGGGCAAATGGGGCATGATGCGAGAGAGGCATTAGCTAAGCAGGCTAGGGATGCTAACCTGCAAAGTCTCCATAACTTTTAAGATTCCTTTCATTCTGCATGCATTAAAAGATGTCATAAATAAAAACATAATTAGAATAAATGTAGTGCAGTGTTAGAAAGTGTACTCACACAACTTGACCTGTTCCCTTTTTCAAAACAAACAGCTAATTCAATCTAAGATGTCCCCACGTTGTATAGGCTCCTTTTCATCAACCCTTAAAAACAATTTGTTATATCCCTGTTTCTAATGAATATGTAGTGAAAGTGGATCCAGCTTATGTTTTTCTCAGCTGTAGGATGCACACAACGTCGCAGTTTCTCCTTCTGCCACTTACACCCTTTGCATAGACACAAAGAGATCAGGGGCCAGACATCCCATAATAATCTCCCTCCCCATATTCACACATACATACAGACATTCACCCTTCCCCCCACCGCATAGTTACCTTGCAACATACAGACCATAATAACCCCCCCCAACCAAAGACAGACCCTCTCTTCCCCATTCCGCCCGTGCACTTAGCAACAGTTGCCATGGAAACAGCCACCCCCCCCCAACAACCAAAGACAGACCCTCTCTTCCCCATTCCACCGTGCCCTTAGCAACAGTTGCCATGGAGACAGCCACCCCCTCCCACCCCAGTTAACATCCCATAATAATAAACATAGTCACTGACATCCCACAATAACCATAACTCCGAAAAAAGAATGAACGGGAACTGAGCCGGAAGAGAGAGAGAGAGAGAGGAAAAAAGTCGATTAGCAACTCCTCGCCAGCCTGCTTCCTTATTACAGTTCTGTATTTACAGTAGACATTTGTGAGCGTATAAAACGCCATATATGATCCAAACTTAAAGTTAGTGCTCTTCAGGCCAATGGCATTTTAGCATGCAACTGTTCTGCCCGCATGCAACCAACTTTGATTTGGGGTCCAAAAATGAGCCCAAATGGCAGATAATACACTCTTAAAAACATAGGTTCTTCATTGGCACTGATGGTTCAATGAAGAATCTTTAACATCCATGGAACATTTCCATTAAACAAAAGGTTATCTATAGTGGAAAAACATTTTAAAATGTTCGTTACGCCAAGAAAAAAGTGGTTCTTCTGAGAGCTCTTCACTGAAACGTTCTTTAGGTAACCAAAAATCGTTCTTCTATGGCATCACTGTTAAAACCCAGTTTTGGAACCTTCATTTTTAAGAGTGCATATCTGGTTTTGGATTTTTAGTTTCAAGGCCATGTTCAAAGACAGTCTACCTCTCAAGTTCAAATCTCACATTGATAATGCTGCTGTATAAGTGTTTAAAATGGAATTGGCACCATTTGATTGAGGCCTTCAGAAGTTATAGATGGGACATTGGGACCCCGTTTGTCCTCCTCAAATTGTCACCATAGCTAACCTTTCGCCATCTTCACCCCATTATCATCCACATGGATTTCTTTGCATGCAGAGAAGTAAAATGACAAACACTGACGGCTCTTGAGGCACATATCCATCACAATGCAGCACATATGTATGCACACATATATAGAAACAAATGTAATTTCTTGGGTGGGGGGATGGGGAGTGGTAGGCACCATATAGCATAATTACATATCAAAGAAATATAGAGGTGGTTGTCATGACAATCCACTCAGGCGCACCCCTCCTCCACACTCCAAAGCACCAAATATCCAGTAATAATGTCTCAGCCAAAAGAAAACACAGACCATAATATTCATCCTGTGCTGGCAGTTGTCATGGCAATATGCAAGAAAGAGGTGTTTCTGTGTGTGTGTGTGTGTGTGTGTGCGTCTGTCTGTCTTTTGGGGTGGTGGGGGGTGTAAGGGAGGGGTTTCAGATTACCATGCATGCTAAAATGAATACCATAATACTCCTTTTACGCTTTCTCTGCTAGTTCCCTCCTCCCCCCACACCCGCACCGAACCGAATGTGACTCCATAACTGGGTGAAAGAGCCACATATGGACACCATCAGAGATGGCTACTGATAAACTCTTAAGGGACGTTGAATTTGACCAAAAAATGAAAGCAATCAGGCCGTGATTTCAATGACTGCACTCGATCGTTTCTCAAATCACTAACTTTGCTTGTGCAACTATAGTAAGCTTAGTACATTAAATGCCTTTGGAAATAGTAATATTTATATTAGTGCTAAATGAGCATTTGTTTTAAGGGTTCTTACTCAATTCAGAAAAAGAATGTTGCAGTCTTTCTGTTTCATGAGGTAGAAATGCAAATATCATTCTCTCACATGCGAATCTTCTACAACAAAGCCAGATAAAAAAAACACCTAAATATAAAGAGACAAAAATGAACAGTCCCGAATGTGATATTCCCTCCCCCCTTAAAACCGGCCCCTCCCCCTCCCTAATGGCCCAGACATCCCATAATATGCCCAACGACTAGCACCCCCCCCCTTAATCTCATCCTGAACCCAATACTAAATCATGCAAAACTGCATAAACTGATTTCTGCATTATTAGCTACTACAGGTTTACAGGTTCATATCTCCGACACTGACTAGATGTTATCCTTCAGTAGGCTGGTTACTTGTTTTTTGCACACCGTACAGACATTTACACACAATGTTCATTGTAAACATGAGGAAAAGAGAAGTAATTGGTCAAGGCTTCCAGAATGAACATTATGAATATGACACATTCGATATACATTACCATATAATGGCTGTGCCATTTCCATATCCTCATATTCCCCACCCCCATCATATTCCAAAGCATTGCAATCGATTCATTTTTATCACATGGACCTATTGTAGTTCTGTAAGTAAACAATGGATGTTAATTATAATGCATTAGCTTCAGGGCCCCTGCTGCAACACACTATGAAATACAACACACATTACTGTCAATAGTTTAGATGTGTAAAAAAACAACAACATTCTGATAAAAAAATAAATAAATGATGCATGAGACGCATGGGGCACTGCAAGAGATAATGAGTAATTTTCCCAACCTGCAACCGTTACTATTGGAAACATTTGAAATCAGGTCAAATGCATGCTCTTTATTAATTCATAATGCATTTAGGCGCACTGGGTTTGTCTTATTTATTTGTAGATCACATGGAAATAGATATAGGCTATATTCTCATATGGAATGAATTCAGATCACAAACTGAATAGTTAAATAGAAGATCAAAAAAAAAAATTCCAGTAAGTGTCATGCTATTTTGTACTTGGGATGACTTGCACACTGTAAAAATGATATGATCAATGAGCCAAGTCAGCATATGTTTTTCTATTAGTAAAACTTCAAATTAATTTAACCATTTTTAAAGTTCTATGAGATTTAACTTGATTTTTTTGTAATGTCAGTTTAATATAAGTCAGCAGCTGAACTCAAGTTTTTAAGTTGAAGTAGGTGGACATTTTTAGACCTTCCAAATACACTGTAGTCACTATATTTTTGCTACATAAAGCTTTCTGATCTAGTGTCTGGAGTGGTAGTGTAGACAGAGTCTATACTATGAAAACAGAACGTCTCCAGTAACTGACTCATGGCATCTCCTCTCTTCCAGATGTGCTTGTGAGATACTGTATGTGCTATTTTTAACCAACCAACCAACATAACGCAATGGTAAGGTTATGATTGCAATTTCTAGCACAGCAGTCTTAAGAATGGTTTGGATCCATATAGGGTGTTTATTGAAATCCATAATCCAACTACAGTAAAACTGCCTGGAGAACAAAACATCATAAATCTTGTAGATGTAAACCCCAAAATTTTAGGGCAAGACTAGGAAACACTAAAACATTTAAACAATTACTAAAGAGACTGTCTGCAAAATTAAGTGTGTATTTACTAGTTGAGTGTTTGACTATACCAGGGGTGCCCAAACTCGGTCCTGGAGGGCCGGTGTCCTGAAGAGTTTCGCTCCAACCCCAATTAAACACACCTGAACCAGCTAATCAAGCTCTTACTAGACATACTAGAAATTTCGCGGCAGGTGTGCTGAGGCAAGTTGGATTTAACTCTGCAGGACACTGGCCCGCCAGGACTGAGTTTGGGCAGCCCTGGCCTATACTAATGATTTAGGGTAAAAGTAATCATGGTGACAGACAATCAGGAATTGACTGTTGAATGGTTGACTGTGCAATCTGGCATAGAGATATTGCTCCTCCTAGTGACCAGAAGTGATATACACAACCTGTAGACCCAGAGACATGTCCAAATACTTGATTATTGTATTTTTAATAGACATCTCGAATATGTGTATTGTTTTTTATTGGCTGGTTTAATTTCAGCAAGACTTGAGATACATTTCAGTTTGAGCAAGTTACAGGGTAATAGTGATTTGAGCTATTTGAATCCATTAAAGCTACCTTACATTGTTTAATATATGTTTACACTACTCTTATAAAAGTTTAAGTTTAGTTCAATTAATACTTTTATTCAGCAAAGAGCATTAAAGTGAGCAAAAGTAGCAGTAAACACATTTATAGTATTACAAAATATTTCTTTTTCAAATAAATGCTGTTCTTTTTTATTTTATGTTAATCAAAGTATCCTGAAAGAAAATGTATCGCAGTTTCTACAAACATATTAAGCAGCACAACTGATTTCAAGATTGACAGTAATAAGAAATGTTTCTTGAGCACTGAATCAGCATATTAAATGATTTCTGAAGGATCATGTGACACTGAAGTCTTACTCAGCTGAAGTGTTTCTATATGTGCTTTAGGTAGAACTTAGTTGTGAGTAAGGGGTCATATGATGCTGCTAAAAAGAACATTATTTTGTGTATTTGGTGTAATGAAATGTGTTTATGCGGTTTAAGGTTTAAAAAACACATTATTTTCCACATACTGTACATTATTGTTTCTCCTCTATGCCCCGCCTTTCTGAAACGCATCGGTTTTTACAAAGCTCATCGGTCTGAAAAAGCGAGGTGTGCTGTGATTGGCCAGCTATCCAGTGCGTTGTGATTGGCCGAATTCCTCAAGCGTGTGACGGAAATTTTACCTCCCTTACCATACTGTGATGCCTGCGGCAACCACATGTGACGACCCCGGGCTGGACTCCGCTTCGTCCACGGTGAAAGCCGATCCAGCGATCCACAGCGCGAAGTTGAAGTATTTCCTCAGCTCCAGGCATGACAAAGCGATATCGTCCTCTTTTGGAAGGCCAAACAAAGTAGTTTTGGTTTCACAATGAAACACACAGTGCATTCACGACATGGCGGCGGCGGCAACAACAATACTACAGCGAGAATAAAAGTTACACCTTCTTTCTTTGCGTGAACATTTGGGCGGCGTTATGCAAATCTTCCCACATAGTGACGTAGATATGTGGGGGCGTGTTAGAACGAGCCGTTTTAGGTAGGCGTGGCTGACTCTTAACTTTTATAAATAATATCTCTTTGGATTTGAGACTTTAATCTTTGCAACTTTACAGATCTTCTTTATGCACCAAGAGCTTGTAACACTCCAAAGAGAAAGGACAAATTGAAATCGCATCATCTGACCCCTTTAAATAAAAATAATAACATTCAAATGAAATGCATTCATTTATCATTTAACTGTGCTGGTTACAGAAATCGTATTATTGATTTAAATGTGATTCCACAGAATGTAATATTGATAGAATCTAGCAGTTATGTGGAGTGTAATGTTGAGATGGCAACAGTGACAAGATGTCTTATTCCGAGATGCATACTGCTGTATTTTTTGAAGTACAAATAGACAACTCTGTGAAAGAAATGCAAAATAATTTATGACAGTCCTGTGACTCTACAGTGACCTGTCTGCTAAAGTGAATTTGACACATGCTGGAAAGCCATGACTCAACAGAATATGTACCACAGATTTGTTTATTCAGCCAGGCTGTGATGTCAACACAATGAAAAGATCTTTCCTTTAAGAGTGGCGTTTTAAAAGGGACAAAGAGACACTGCTGTTCTTATTTATCTTTGAATCCTGTTGGCAGGTTAAACTGCGTATTCAACACGCTAAAGATCACATTTAAATTCAGTTCAAGTTTTTTTTTACAGCGCTTTTCACGATACAAATTGTTGCAAAGCAACTTTACAGCAAATTAAGTTTCTACAATATTTAGTGGTAGCTTATCAGTGGTGACTGTCAGTTAATGTACATATGGCAGAACTGTACAGAAAAATCCATTAAAGACGTAATCAAACAGACGATGAACACTATTGACAGCAATTATTATATGATGCACTCAAACTTATAGCAACATTTGGTAGTTCTGTATGTTGTTTCAGGGTTGGCATCATCTGAGGTCCTCTGAGGGGTTGGCATCATTTCAGGTCAGGGATTTCTTACTTTGTTCAAGCCTTAAACTCTACTGCCAAAACAATCACAACTTTTTTACACTCTCAGAAAAAAAAGCTGAGGTGGTACCTTTTTAAAAGGTACACATTTGTATCCCTAAAGGGTACATTTTGTTACCTTAAAGGTACATTTAAGTGCCTAAATTGTACAAATAAGTACCTAAATGGTACACATCTTAGTACCTTTTGCAAGGGAACTGCCCCAATAATGTCAGCATTTGTACCTTTTTTCTGAGTGAATCCACTAACAGTTTTTGACTATTGACCTCTGTAAGCTGATCTGAGGAATAGCTGACCCAAAAATTTGCTGAAGATTAACTCACCTGCAGGCTATCCAATATGTAGATGAGCTTGTTTGTCAGATTAAGATAAATTTTGCATCACATCATTTGCTCACTAATGGATCCTCTGCAGTGAATGGGTGCCGTCAGAATGAGAGTCCAAAAAGCTGATACAAACATAATAATTTACAACAAGTAATTCACACTCCAGTCCATCAATTAACATCTTTGAAACAAAAGCTGTGTGTTTGTAAGAAACAAATCCATGCGATGTCTTTAAATTTAGATCGCTGCGTCTGGCTAAATTTGAGTCCGCTTTGCTTTCGCCAAACATCTTGGCCTGAGTGGGAATCTATTTAGCAAATTTTGATTTTAGGGTGAACTATTCCCTTTATTTGGTATTGGAATTTATGGTCTGTAATGTACTGTATTTAAATGATCTTCAAATGAATTTCATGGATAGAATGTAGGAGAAATAAAAAGGATCACTTAAGGAAGCTGCTCAAATCTAAACCTCTTAATTGTACTTGCAGTGATTCAAGAAACCTAATGATTATTTTAACATGAACATTTACTATTGGTCTGTAATTTTTAATGCAAATTTTAATGTCCTGAAGGTTTCTACTATTTCTCTTGTGAATTTAGCAACTAACAGATAATTAAGCAGTTGTAGCCAAATCTGGCCCAGACACATTTACACAGATAAGTTACATTTAAGAGATATGACAATGTTAGTTTCAAAACTATTTCTAGTTTAACACCTATTTCTTGTTAGTGAAACCATCTCGGCTATGGGCTTTGTCGATCAAGGAAGAAACATTACTGCTATTCTCTAATAACATTAAATATTTTTAAAAAGCATGAAAAACGTTAATCACATTCATAACACTGAAGCACCACAATATAATGTAATTGTGACTGGCCAAGAGGTTCGTACAGCCTGTTATCTTCAAAATAATACCCTCTTCATCTCAGTATGAGTGTTTGTGGTGTCAAGATCAGTGTGACCCAATTCCCTGAAAAATAATCTTATTAAAATAAACAGTGTAATCACAGATTATCTTTCACTCACATTTATGTGTCAGTCTAATAAACAGTCTACATTTTCACTCACTCACACACATACAAAAAAAAACTAGGCCTATATACATCAATATAATCTATTTTCTGTAATAATATCTGTCATTCAGCAAGACCTTTGACTCTCTATAAGAGATTCTGTTCATAAATATAGAACAAATTTGTTCAATTAAAACTCAACAACACCTGCAATGCATTTTTCTTCTGTAATGAAACCTATTTCTGTTTCAAACAAGATATTCAGCAAGGGAAAAAATGTAAGACAGAGCTTAATTTTATCCATTGGAAATTTACCGGATTGTTAAAAAAAGTAGAGTTTTGATACCAGAATGTAGCCTTTAAGTAAAAGAGATTTTAATAAAACCATACTTAGTTTTTTGGCTATTGGTTAACAAATATGCAACAGCCAGAAAGCAGTTTCAAAGGCAGTGAAACTTATTTCATTTCAATAAAAGATTATAAAGACAAAGATTTTTTTAAATTTAGCCTAGACAAATGTGCACTGATGAATCATACACAATAAAATAAGAAGCGTATATTAAGAAAGTGAATAAAGTTATATAAAAATCATTGTAATTTTGTAATAAATACAAATAAAATTATTTTGATGTCAGGTTGATTTATAACAATTGTAACATGTTTTGCATGCAAGGGAAAATATTTTTATTTGGCATTCTTTTACAATCAAATGTAACATTTCTCATTACAAATTATATTATTGGCATGCCAATTATAAATCAACATAAAAAATATATATTTATTATTAATTTGACATCATAACTTTAAATTTTTCTTAAATTCCTTACTTTATTTGTTGCAGGTTCGATTTGTAAAATATGTATATCACTTTTCACCATTTTAATATTGATCATAAGCTTTGCATTCCCTAGTAACACTGGAGGATTTTAGTCTTGCTTCTTTCTACCCAATTCCTCCATCTATTTTTACCAGCAGTCACGGAGGAACATTGTAGCACCCTGTGTTTGTTGTCTCCCCTCCTCTTCCCGGGTCTCTCGTTCCCGCTTATTAATCAGTCGCCTTGACCTACTCATCCTCCTCTTTCTCTCCTCCTCTCCTCTCTAATTCTCAGCATCTTCCTCTGACTCATTTTTTCATCCCCTCCCCCTTCTGCTTCTCCTGTCATCTCGCTCTCATTCTGGTTTCCACCCACCTTCTCTCTGTTTTGCCTCTCTCTTCCACAGCTCGACACTTCCAGGCTTGCCTAACGCAAGGCTACGCGCACTGACGGCAGGTAATCATAGCACCAAAGCTTTTATTCTTCCTTTTGCACCTTTGCATCATTAATGCATCTGTTGCGGGGGCATTAAGATGGTTTGGATTATAGATTATTCAGTTTGGGCATGATTTTGTGAATGTTGCATTAATTTATGAGCAATTATTTATTATTATGTCAGGACATAGCTGTTTTTAGAGCACGCCTCTGTGGACAGACAGTTGCATGTGGAGTCACTCCTTATGTTGGGATGCTGGATGTGAATTTGGGTGGCAGTGTTGTTTTCTGGTGCCCGCTGGTGAAGGGGTAGTGCAGATGGATCCCACACTGTGTGTCCGCTTCACTGTTTCTATATAGGCTACGTGTGCTATCGGTGTGTGTCCAATCTGTTCTCATTGGAAGATCGTTTATTTGACTGAATTGAATCAATCTCATTTTGTACAAGTCACCTCGTTCATTTGAACGGAGCTCAGTTAAAATGTTAGATTTAAAAAACAAGCCTTTTTAATTATTACAGTTAACTCATTAATGCGGTAAATTATGAGAAACGCAAACGATTAGTTCACCTCCAGAGTGAGTCCTATATTTGTCACGTGACAAACGCAAACCGAACGAATCGCTAGTGAACGAGCCATCGCTAGTTCTCATTACAATCCGTGCGACCATTCGTTTCGGTGCTCCAGAAAGCTCGTCTTTTCGCCAAAGGGATGTTAAATTATTTATCTTTTTCTTGCCCCATCACGCCACTTTTCTGCGCTATCCACCCCACCCCACCCCTCCGCAGATCGCCCCCTCCCCTCTGTATATCTGCTGACAGCACGGTTGCTGCAGTATCGCACTGGCACGGCGCAAATTAGCAGCGTCCGGATTCAGATGCACGATCAGGAGGAGCTGCTCGGACCGTGGCACCTGCGGGCATACATGCCAGCGTTGTCGTTACAAATAAAGCCCCTCCCTCTCCTTCTCCTCCTCCTCCTTCCCCGGTTTAAACGCTGGTGGTCGGTGCTACGAGACGCGCATTCAATTAGCAAGATGACACGTGCGCCCATGTCGGTCGTGGCATATTTAGAATGCAATTTGCATGTTCTGGGTTTCCATTGGCTGCCAGCGTGGCATCTCGCTGTAGATGCTTGAACTGTATCTCTCATTGGAACTGAATGTTCCAGAAAACCGGTTTCATTTTCAAAGCCATCAGATTGATTGGCACCATGATGTGTATGGAAAGATGTTGAGGGTTAAGTCAAAATGGATGCTCTTTAGGCTACTTAATGCACGTCCCTGGACTTATTCTGAATGATTCATTAGTGCACGTTATTCTAAATGTTAATCTTTAAACAAAATGGAAAAATAAATGATTCTCCTTTTAACTCGTAACTAAATAGCTATTTAGGTATTGTTTTAACAAAATCACATTCTTGTACAGAACTTAGACTATTCACGATCCCATCCATCCCTGTCCTGCTTTTGTCTTCCTTTTGTTTTACTTCAAAATGAAACGCATTATAGAAGTAAAAGGGGTTGCAAATGGCTATGTGATGTTGCGTGTTTGATTTCGAATTGGATGGGTAAAGAAAACCTGGCATTCCTTCAGAAAAAAACAGACGTTTTTCCATTTTTCAAGATTTTCATTTAGGCGTTTTTTTGACTTTATTAGCATGGGACAGTGTAGAAGTCACAGGATGTGAAATGGGAGAGAGAGAGAGATGGGTGGGATTGGGAAAGGTCCTCGAGCTGGGATTCGAACTCGGGACGCTCGTCGCACAACTGTGCTGTATGTCGGCACTCTGCCCATAAGCCTACCGACTTAAAAACATAAAGATTTGGAGCTCTCGGAGGTCCAACACACATTTTTGTCAACTCTTTGCGGCACCAAGTGCAACCTGACTAGTTGTGTGGATTAAATGACACAAAACACAGTATTTCATGACAAAATACAGTTACACTAATGCATTTTGTACACAGAAAGCCAAACCCTGCTGCATTTCGACAACAGAAATGTAGTCAGCACTTTATTTTATGCACCAAACACTAACCTCAAAACTGATTTTGTGCACAAAAATTCACAAAAGCTCTATTTTGTGTTCCTTTGGTGAACAAATTGCACTCAGCATGTCCCCAAAATACTCATTCTGTGAGTGGTTTTCTGCATCACAGAATACATATTGTCTAGTTCTTCACTTAAATGTATGCATTTTGCATTTGAGCAGCATTTCGAATGTAAAAAGAGATTTATTGCAGGTGCAGGTAGACCAAAACAGTGTTCTTGCTGACATGCTGGAGGACTCGCTCACTTTTAGAAGTTTGTCTTACTCATGCAAGGTCAATCAAAGGATGTTTTCAGTTTCTAAACGTCCTGTCCTGTTAGAGTCAGCAGAGGTTTAGCTCATTCCCTCTCTCTTGTTTTCTCTCTGTGTTTAAGGATGTCCATTGTGAGCATCGTTGCCAGGGAAATCCTGGACTCTAGGGGAAACCCTACAGTGGAGGTGGACTTGAGAACTGATAAAGGTGAATCAATAGAGTCTTTACAGCAAGGGATGAGCAGAATGTCATCCTGAATTTTAAAACCAAAAGAATATGTGATTTCTACAATAGAAATGAAATAATGTCTTCGAAACATGTTTATTAAAAGCATCTGCAAAAATGCATGAACACAAAATACAATAAAAAAATTAATCAGATAAAATAAAAAATATCAAAATATATCCAAACGCAAGTTACATTTAAGAGACAAATGTAAATGTATAAAAATGTAATTGTCAACACAGATCTATCACTAAGATATGGATGCATTATGTATTATTCACTGCTGTAAATAAAAGACAGATGTGAAGTGTCAGTGGTTTTTTTAGGTCTGTTCAGGGCTGCGGTGCCCAGCGGAGCTTCGACAGGCATCTATGAGGCTCTGGAACTCAGAGATGGAGACAAGAGCCGTTACAAGGGCAAAGGTGAGCGATCACAGATGGCCCATTGTAACATTGGCACTATTAACCATCATAAAACATCAGATCAATTCAATCTAAATAGATCATTTTTTGAAGCCTTCTGCAATAGTTTTGTTTATTTTATCTTCAGTTTGACCTGCCGTGACCGTGACTTTGCATTTCTTGTGTTTTAAGGTGTACTGAAGGCTGTTGGCCACATTAATGACACTCTTGGACCAGCCCTCATCGCATCTGTAAGTGCAAAGAGAATGGTGTTTAATGAACCTTTGTTTTTGTAACAAATAACCAAAGAATCAGTTTTCAGCCAGCACAAGAAGGGGTATAAATTGCAATCTGTGCATATTTGCTTATTTCTGGAAAAGGTCTGAATTATTTAACCCTAAAAATGGCAAGACCATAAAGAGACATCAGAAAATAAATGTATTGCTATTTTCCATCTTATTGGGACACAAATAATACAACTTGATCATTTTTTTTTTTTTCAAAAAATGACTTTTAATTTTGATTTTAATGTTTGTATCCCACATGATACATTGCCAGTTTGGGGGTATAAACTAACTGAAAACAGAACACTTGTTTATCAATGCTTGTTACAACATGGTTGTAATTCCTGAATGCTTTGGAATCTCTTTTTAAAGAAGACACATAGCAGATTATTGCTGAAGTGAAAGCATTTAAAAAAAAGAAAAGAAAGTATAAAAAAGTTATAGAAGTTTGCAGTAAAGATAATGCAGTATACTAATTTAAAAAAATGTATATAAAGCAAATACTTTATAAAATATGTTGCACTTCAAATTGCTATAAAATCTAAGCCATATGTCTAACCAAGTTATGTTCCAAATTTGAAGTTGATATCACCACAATTGTGGTTCCTGTGAGATTTTGTTTGGGCACTACACCAAAAATAACCACTGGGTGACACCCAAACACTATTGAATTCTTTTGATGCAGTTTTTTTCTGTCACAATATCACTTCTATTACAAAACAGTAACCAAATATGGAACCTTGACTCTCAGACCTTTCCAACGATATGTGTTTTGTCAAGATTACAAAAAGATTTGATTTTCAAAAACACAAGCCACAAAATCACAGAGTATATATATATATGCAGGGCTGGATTGGTAATCGGGCATACCGAGCATTTTTTCGGTGGGCCGACGCACTTAAGGGGCCGACAGAATGTTTTTTTGTTTTTTTTCTTCGAGGACCATCACGCAGAGACAGCGAGCAGCCAGTGGCCCATTGTTTTGTCTCCTGTATTGACAGAGTAAACCATCCAATCACAATGCGCTATAGAGAATATAAGCAGCAAATTATTAGATGATTTTTAACTTTTTAAAACTAAAAAAAATTAAAGCTTTAAACCCTAAAACTGGCAACGTATCCAGTGGGATACAAATATTTCAGAGGATGTGGGTGGAGGCAGGGAAATCTCATTTCTTGGTTTCATGTTGAAAGGGTGTTTGTTGTGAATATTTAGATATATTGACTTTGTTCATACATTCTTTGTTTAGCTCACGGGCAGCATTTAAAACTGCATGGCCGCCTGTAGTGGGAAATCTACTCACTCTCCTTTAAAAGTTGATCTAGTTCACTTACCTGTTTAAAAAGCTGTTTACATTAGGTTTACATTGAAATTTTATGAATTAAATGCTTACATTTTTTGTAATCTGTCTCTAAATGTTTGTATCTCAGGGGATACGTCACCCTTTTAGGGGTATACATCAAGATATAAAAACATATATACAGGGCTGAACTGGGACAAAAAATCGGCCTTGGCATTTTTTGGTCCAGGCGGCCCACCACCACTTCAATATATCGATATATATATATCGATATATTGAAGTGGTGGTGGGCCGCCTGGACCAAAAAATGCCAAGGCCGATTTTTTGTCCCAGTTCAGCCCTGTATATATGTTTTTATATCTTGATGTATACCCCTAAAAGGGTGACGTATCCCCTGAGATACAAACATTTAGAGACAGATTACAAAAAATGTAAGCATTTAATTCATAAAATTTCAATGTAAACCTAATGTAAACAGCTTTTTAAACAGGTAAGTGAACTAGATCAACTTTTAAAGGAGAGTGAGTAGATTTCCCACTACAGGCGGCCATGCAGTTTTAAATGCTGCCCGTGAGCTAAACAAAGAATGTATGAACAAAGTCAATATATCTAAATATTCACAACAAACACCCTTTCAACATGAAACCAAGAAATGAGATTTCCCTGCCTCCACCCACATCCTCTGAAATATTTGTATCCCACTGGATACGTTGCCAGTTTTAGGGTTTAAAGCTTTAATTTTTTTTAGTTTTAAAAAGTTAAAAATCATCTAATAATTTGCTGCTTATATTCAAAATATACTTGGTTTTAATGGGAGCACAGCTAAGTTTGTTATTTAATGCATTTTCACTATGATTTACATTATTTTACAGGCTCCTATTTTTTTTTCATTCCATGCCGTTTTTTTCTCCAGATATTTGTCGCCACTTTCCCAATAGTTAGTAGATATGTTTTGTTTAGTTTTTTCGGTTTAATTCTAAGCAATTGTTAATTTAATTATTTGTTATTTGTTTGTTTGTTTGTTTTACAGATCAGATTCCGATCAGATGGGATCAGAATCAGATCCCACCCCTGCACTTTTCTTAATCATGTTTCTTTTCATTTTTTTATACTCGTTTACTTATAAATCAGGTCCCACTGCTACCAGTCTACCAAAGGCAGAGACACAATTATCTCCTATTATCCAGGTCTTGATTTTCATTCTGATCTACACATTCCATTCTTTCGTTTTCATGTCTTTTTTAAGTTACAGATACTCCCATGTCTACAGTGCAAAAGCTAAAAACCCAAATATTGCACATTTTTTATTTGATGTTAACCAGGTTAATTTCACAGCAGCAGGGCTAATGATTAAACAACATTTTCATCAAGCATCAATCACTGTATTTTATTAACCTTAAGAGATTTATCTTCATGATGTGAACTTTAGGAGATCAGTGTGGTGGAACAGGAGAAACTGGACAACATGATGATCGAATTGGACGGCACAGAGAACAAATGTAAGTTATTATCTTACATGATAAAATATCACTTTTTAAAAGCATAGTTCAACCAAAATAGAAATGAAGTCATCATTTACTCACCCTCATGTTGTTCCAAACCTGTATTATGTTCTTTATTATGTGGACCACAAAAGGAGATGTTCAGCCGCATGTTCAAATGCGTATAAAATGACTTTATGGTGTGTCCACATCAGACGCGAATGTAATTATTCGCGCGAGTATGGGCGACGCGAATGACGCGAAATGCGCGACGCGTTTGCCGCGAACGCACGATATTCGCCTAAATCGCGTCTTTGGGGCAAGTTCAAAAATTTCAACTTGAGCGGAAAATTTGGGACTTTTGACAACAGGTACAAAACAGCGATTGTAGTTATCGCCACCATGGTTGATCGTGCTATGTTTTATTCGCGCGAGTGACACGAAAAACATCCCGCGAGTAATCTAGAGCGAGTGATGCGATGCGCAAATTCGCTTGCGTCTGGTGTGAACACACCATGTGTTACCTGTTGTCAAAAAGTCCCAAATACAATGGAAAGCCAAACGCCGACGTGTCTGGGTTCACAGCACCATCCAGAGGAGGATGAATAAAGTAAGGATCCTGTATTAATGTGTGTGTTACATTTTACTACTGTATATATGCACTGATATTACTATTATTTTTTATTATTGATAGCAGCATCTCTGTAGCCATGCTAATTAAATACAACTACCACTACAACTGATTTTAATTGTTTTCTATGCTCCAGACCTATATAATAACAGACGGCTGCAATAATGCTCTCTTCCATTGTCTGATTCAACTGGAAGTGTCAAGAAACTCTTCGCTGATTGGCTTGCACGAGAACGCGTCAGGCGAATTTTCCGCTCAAGTTGAAATTTTTGAACTTGCGCGAAAGATGCGATTGAGGCGAATATCTCGCGGTCGCGGCAAACGCGTCGCCTGGCGCAAATTCGCCTCTATTCGCGTCTTTGCATTGACTTTGTATGTAATCTACTCACGCGAATAATTAAATTTGCGTTTGGTGTGAACACACCATTAGAAGGACAAAAAACCAGCATGCAATTTGCTATATTCCAAGTCTTCTGAAGCCAAGCTCGCCATCCATAACCAAATTGTAACTTATTTATTGGAAATCATACCCTCCACTGTAGCTTATATTAAAACATGCTGTGTACAAGTGTGCCAGATTTGTTGTCAGCAATGCCAAACGCTTGTAAGGAATTGTGACCTGCCAAGTTTGAAAGCCAAGAGTTTGAGTAAATGATGAAAGAGTCTTGTGTTTTTTAGGAGACCTATTAATAATATCATAAATTATAATAAAAAAGTGACATTAAAATAACTGTTTTCTATTAGAAACTATATTCAAATGTAATTTATTCCTGTGATGTCTCACCTGATCCTTAAGAAATCATTCTAAATTGCTGATTGATTGCTCAAGAAACATTTGTTATTATTATCAATCTTGAAAACAGCTTAATATTTTTGTGGAAATTGTGATGCATTTTTTTTAGGATTCTGTTAAGAAACATTAAAAAAAAAACGTTTTATTTGAAATAGAAATCTTTTGTAAGATTATAAATTACTTAACTGTCACTTTTAATCAATTTAATGCATCCTTGTTGAATACAAGTATTAATTTATTTTAAAAAAGCTTACTGATTCCAAACTTTTGAATGGTAGTTTAGTTTAAAATACTAGACTATACTAAAATTAGTGCTGGGCAACGATTAATCACGATTAATCGCATCCAAAATAAAAGTTTTTGTGTACATAAATTTATGAGTGTGTACTGTGTATATTTATTATGTATAAATAAATACAAGCACATGCATGTATATATTTAAGGAAAATATGTTATGTTTATATATTAAATATTTTTTATATATAATATAAATTATATGAATATAAATATATACATGTAAATATTTTCTAAATACTTACTGTATGTGTGTGTCTTTACATATACATAATAAATATACACAGTACACACACACACACACACACACATATAATATATAAACAAAAACTTTTATTTTGGATGCGTTGCCCGGCACTAACTAAAATACCTTTTAAAAAAAAGAAGAAAAAAGAAATCATTAATAATTTCAGTACTTGTTCCAAAACGTACATTGTTTATGGAAGAAAAAAAACACACACACACACACACACACACACACACACATATAATATATAAACAAAAACTTTTATTTTGGATGCGTTGCCCGGCACTAACTAAAATACCTTTTTAAAAAAAGAAGAAAAAAAGAAATCATTAATAATTTCAGTACTTGTTCCAAAACGTACATTGTTTATGGAAGAAAAAAAAAATTCTTATACAATGAAACTAGCATATAAATAACATAAAAATTAGATAATTATTAAATACAATCTTCATTTTAAATCTGTTCATCATGTCTACAGCTCAGTTTGGAGCTAATGCCATCCTGGGAGTGTCTCTGGCCATCTGCAAGGCCGGTGCGGCAGAAAAAGGTGTCCCTCTGTATCGCCATATTGCTGATCTGGCAGGAAACACAGAACTAGTGCTGCCAGTTCCTGTAAGAAAACTCATTACTCAACCGCATGACTTCAGCTCGCAATGTCATAATTCACATCTGGAGGTATTTTCTCTTGATTATCTAGGGAAATAGACTGACTAAGCACATCTTCTCTATCCATTCGCCAGGCCTTTAATGTCATCAACGGAGGCTCTCATGCTGGAAACAAGCTCGCCATGCAGGAGTTCATGGTGCTTCCTGTGGGGGCGGAGTCATTCCGTGACGCCCTGCGTGTCGGAGCCGAGCTCTACCAGACGCTCAAGGGTGTCATCAAGGAGAAGTACGGCCAAGACGCCACCAACGTCGGCGACGAGGGAGGATTCGCTCCAAACATCCTGGAGAACAGTGAAGGTGTGTTTCTAGCACGCCCTTGTCTGAGTGTGTGATCCAATTTCATCATAATTAATTTATCCATTACTGACTTGTCTATCACGCCTCCACAGCACTTGAGTTGATAAAGACGGCCATAGACAAGGCCGGCTTCACAGATAAAGTCGTGATCGGGATGGATGTAGCCGCCTCCGAGTTCTACCGTGACGGCAAGTACGACCTCGACTTCAAGTCTCCTCCAAACCCAGACAGACACATCACCAGCGATGAGCTGTTAGAGATCTACCAGACGTTTGTCAACGATTATCCAGGTAGCACTCTTCACTAACACTTAAAAATTAAACCAGTTAGCACGAGAATAGGAATATAACTATTTATCAGCCTTCTTTGCAAAGTTACAGCCAACCATGATCATGTCAAACTAGTAAATATAACTCATATACATTACTGTTCTAAAGTTTTTTTTTTCAAAGAAGCCTCTTATGCTCACCAAAGCTGCATTTAACTGATCAAAAACACAGTAAAAAACAGTAATATTGTGAAATATTTTTACAATTTAAAATGGCTGTTTTCTTTTTTAATGTATGTGACCCTGGACCACATACATTATGTGTGGTTTAGATTATAGATTTATGCATCATCTGAAAGCTGAATAAATAAGCTTTCCATTGATGTATGGTTTGTTAGGATAGGACAATATTTGGCTGAGATGCAACTATTTCAGAATTTGGAATCTGAGGGTGCAAAAAAATCTAAATATTGAGAAAATTGCCTTTAAAGTTGTCCAAATGAAGTTCTTAGCAATGCATATTACTAATCAAAAATTAAGTTTTGATATATTTCAGTACTTGTTCCAAAACGTACATTGTTTATGGAAGAAAAAAAAAATTCTTATACAATGAAACTAGCATATAAATAACATAAAAATTAGATAATTATTAAATACAATCTTCATTTTAAATCTGTTCATCATGTCTACAGCTCAGTTTGGAGCTAATGCCATCCTGGGAGTGTCTCTGGCCATCTGCAAGGCCGGTGCGGCAGAAAAAGGTGTCCCTCTGTATCGCCATATTGCTGATCTGGCAGGAAACACAGAACTAGTGCTGCCAGTTCCTGTAAGAAAACTCATTACTCAACCGCATGACTTCAGCTCGCAATGTCATAATTCACATCTGGAGGTATTTTCTCTTGATTATCTAGGGAAATAGACTGACTAAGCACATCTTCTCTATCCATTCGCCAGGCCTTTAATGTCATCAACGGAGGCTCTCATGCTGGAAACAAGCTCGCCATGCAGGAGTTCATGGTGCTTCCTGTGGGGGCAGAGTCATTCCGTGACGCCCTGCGTGTCGGAGCCGAGCTCTACCAGACGCTCAAGGGTGTCATCAAGGAGAAGTACGGCCAAGACGCCACCAACGTCGGTGACGAGGGAGGATTCGCTCCAAACATCCTGGAGAACAGTGAAGGTGTGTTTCTAGCACGCCCTTGTCTGAGTGTGTGATCCAATTTCATCATAATTAATTTATCCATTACTGACTTGTCTATCACGCCTCCACAGCACTTGAGTTGATAAAGACGGCCATAGACAAGGCCGGCTTCACAGATAAAGTCGTGATCGGGATGGATGTAGCCGCCTCCGAGTTCTACCGTGACGGCAAGTACGACCTCGACTTCAAGTCTCCTCCAAACCCAGACAGACACATCACCAGCGATGAGCTGTTAGAGATCTACCAGACGTTTGTCAACGATTATCCAGGTAGCACTCTTCACTAACACTTAAAAATTAAACCAGTTAGCACGAGAATAGGAATATAACTATTTATCAGCCTTCTTTGCAAAGTTACAGCCAACCATGATCATGTCAAACTAGTAAATATAACTCATATACATTACTGTTCTAAAGTTTTTTTTTTCAAAGAAGCCTCTTATGCTCACCAAAGCTGCATTTAACTGATCAAAAACACAGTAAAAACAGTAATATTGTGAAATATTTTTACAATTTAAAATTGCTGTTTTCTTTTTTGTCAACGATTATCCAGGTAGCACTCTTCACTAACACTTAAAAATTAAACCAGTTAGCACGAGAATAGGAATATAACTATTTATCAGCCTTCTTTGCAAAGTTACAGCCAACCATGATCATGTCAAACTAGTAAATATAACTCATATACATTACTGTTCTAAAGTTTTTTTTTTCAAAGAAGCCTCTTATGCTCACCAAAGCTGCATTTAACTGATCAAAAACACAGTAAAAAACAGTAATATTGTGAAATATTTTTACAATTTAAAATGGCTGTTTTCTTTTTTAATGTATGTGACCCTGGACCACATACATTATGTGTGGTTTAGATTATAGATTTATGCATCATCTGAAAGCTGAATAAATAAGCTTTCCATTGATGTATGGTTTGTTAGGATAGGACAATATTTGGCTGAGATGCAACTATTTCAGAATTTGGAATCTGAGGGTGCAAAAAAATCTAAATATTGAGAAAATTGCCTTTAAAGTTGTCCAAATGAAGTTCTTAGCAATGCATATTACTAATCAAAAATTAAGTTTTGATATATTTACGGTAGGAAATTTACAAAATATCTTCTTGAAGCATGATCTTTTGGCATGAAAGAAAAATAGATAATTTTGACCCATGCAATCTATTGTTGGCTATTAAATCATGCCCCATAAACCAGTTTATTACCAGCATTTCCAGCTCCTAAGCTTCTCATTTGGAACTGTGTGTCCCTCAGATGTAAGCTCGCTCAGGCCAACGGCTGGGGCGTGATGGTCAGCCATCGTTCAGGAGAGACAGAAGACACTTTCATCGCTGATCTAGTGGTGGGACTCTGCACTGGACAGGTACACACAGTGTTAGCATTATGTACAAAGAGGATACGTTTTTCAAAACCATCTTAATCAAACTTGAACTCTTTCTCTTTCTTATTTTTCAGATAAAGACAGGAGCTCCATGTAGATCTGAGCGTCTCGCAAAATACAACCAACTTATGAGGCAAGAGAGCATTCAATCTTACTATTTTTGAGCAATCGAGTAAAAAATGATTTCAATCCCCCAAAACAATGTCCAAATAATTGTCACATACTTTTTTGCCTCTTTTTTTAAATATGCTAAAATTTTAAGTGTGTTAGGTTTTGCTTGCAACTTGTTTTTTTAGTATCATAGAGATATTATTATAGTTTTTATTAATGGTTTTATTTTTTTAAATGTATTTTTCATTTTCATTAGAATTTTTGTTAAAGTTTCAGTCATTTTTTATTTTTATTTTTTTTTAGGTTTTGGTATTTCTTAATATGTTTATAATATGAATTGTATTATTATTATTTTTTTTTTTATTTTTTTTTATTGTTTTTCTCAGAGGTTGTCATGAAACGTAAAATATAAAATCAAATATTCAATAGAAATGTATGTATTTTGAAAATGTGGCAATATAATATAATATACAGGTGCATCTCAGTAAATTAGAATGTCATGGAAAAGTTCATTTATTTCAGTAATTCAACTCAAATTGTGAAACTCGTGTATTAAATAAATTCAGTGCACACAGACTGAAGTAGTTTAAGTCTTTGGTTCTTTTAATTGTGATGATTTTGGCTCACATTTAACAAAAACCCACCAATTCACTATCTCAACAAATTAGAATA
>NW_015505561.1:1873918-1893099 GCF_001515645.1 Sinocyclocheilus grahami | reverse complement strand
AAATATTGAGAAAATTGCCTTTAAAGTTGTCCAAATGAAGTTCTTAGCAATGCATATTACTAATCAAAAATTAAGTTTTGATATATTTACGGTAGGAAATTTACAAAATATCTTCTTGAAGCATGATCTTTTGGCATGAAAGAAAAATAGATCATTTTGACCCATGCAATGTATTGTTGGCTATTGCTACAAATATATATAAATATAGTATATACAAAATATATACCCCAGCGACTTTTAGACTGGTTTTGTGCTCCAGGGTCACATATTTTAAAATGTAATTTATTGCTGTGATTTAAAGCTGAATTATTAGCATCATTACTCCAGTCTTCAGTGTCACATGATCCTTCAGAAATCATTCTGATATACTAATTTGCTACTCAAGAAATCATGATGCATTTTTTTCAGGATTCTTTGATGAATAGAAAGTTCATCAGAACAGCATTTATTTGAAATAAAACTATTTTGTGACATTATAATGATTTATACTGTCACTTTTGATCAATATAATGCTTACTAAATAATAGTATTTAGATTTGCTACTCAAGAAATCATGATGCATTTTTTTCAGGATTCTTTGATGAATAGAAAGTTCATCAGAACAGCATTTATTTGAAATAAAACTATTTTGTGACATTATAATGATTTATACTGTCACTTTTGATCAATATAATGCTTACTAAATAATAGTATTTATTAATCTTTTGTTCCTATCTTAATCGCTAGTGGTGTCCATTGAGGACCCGTTTGATCAGGACGACTGGGCCGCTTGGACTAACATGACGGGCTCCATGGGGATCCAGATCGTGGGCGACGACCTGACCGTGACAAACCCAAAGAGGATAGAGAAGGCTGCAGAAGACCGCGCATGCAACTGTCTGCTCCTGAAGGTCAACCAGATCGGCACCGTCACAGAGGCCATCCAGGCGTGAGTAACCAGACACGTCAATCTCTAAATCATGCCCCATAAACCAGTTTATTACCAGCATTTCCAGCTCCTAAGCTTCTCATTTGGAACTGTGTGTCCCTCAGATGTAAGCTCGCTCAGGCCAACGGCTGGGGCGTGATGGTCAGCCATCGTTCAGGAGAGACAGAAGACACTTTCATCGCTGATCTAGTGGTGGGACTCTGCACTGGACAGGTACACACAGTGTTAGCATTATGTACAAAGAGGATACGTTTTTCAAAACCATCTTAATCAAACTTGAACTCTTTCTCTTTCTTATTTTTCAGATAAAGACAGGAGCTCCATGTAGATCTGAGCGTCTCGCAAAATACAACCAACTTATGAGGCAAGAGAGCATTCAATCTTACTATTTTTGAGCAATCGAGTAAAAAATGATTTCAATCCCCAAAACAATGTCCAAATAATTGTCACATACTTTTTTAAATATGCTAAAATTTTAAGTGTGTTAGGTTTTGCTTGCAACTTGTTTTTTTAGTATCATAGAGATATTATTATAGTTTTTATTAATGGTTTTATTTTTTTAAATGTATTTTTCATTTTCATTAGAATTTTTGTTAAAGTTTCAGTCATTTTTTTAGGTTTGGTATTTCTTAATATGTATATAATATGAATTGTATTATTATTATAATTTATTTATTTTTTTTAGCTTTTAATTTTTTTTTTTTTCATTTAACAATAATTTAATTTATTATATAAAGTGCAGTTTTAATGGTTTTAGTTTTAGATAACTACAATAACCCTGGTAAAGCCACAACTGTTGACTTTTTTTTATATATTTTTAAAGTTAGAGCTAGAATTGTTCATACTCATTTTTAGGTATCTAACAGTAAGTATTGAACCCCTTGCTCAACTTGTTTGCTTTTTCATTCTCTATACAATTGGATGATTAAAAAAAAAAAAGTTAAATAAACCCCATAGACTTCCATTTAATGTAGGCAATTTTCTTTAGAAAATGTAAAAATGTTTGATTGTGCATCAGCACATACAAATGAATATGACTCAACTGACTGAAAAAGTCCCAGTCTCAAAAATAGCGTGGGCCACATAAGAAACCAATAATTACTTGGATTAACATAGTTGATTACAGTCTTCTAGCCGTTTCTCTGTCACCTCCTGTTCCCGTATAATTAATCCATGTCCATCTCTGCCAATCTGTCTGCTTTTTCCTGCCTCACAGGATTGAAGAAGAACTGGGCGATCAGGCTCGATTCGCCGGGCACAATTTCAGAAACCCTAGCGCTCTGTGATACTGACACCACCACACCGAAATCACACAAAAAACAACTGACCAACAGAGTATGTACTGCACTGAACCGACTGACTGCCCTTGACGTCCCCTCAAATCATTCAAAATGCATTAAAACAGCACTATTTGCACTGATATACAAAAAATGACTTGCTCGGACTCTCAAAGTATATATTTAAACTGAACTGGACTGTGGACAGGCTTTGATTGACCAAATATTATGCACAGTGAATCCTTGAGCGACCAACGTTATGCACAAGTGATGCTGAATTACTTGACGGGCAAAACATGTGCACAGGGTGGACATGCATGCGTATGATACAGAAAATGGACCTTGAATTTAACAAGGCAAAAACTTGATTTAACTCAGATGGAATAAAAGAAGAGATTTATTGTAATCAGGTGTAATCTTTCAAATTAAGCTTCAGTTTAGATGTGAAATGTATGTACATAAAAAACACCGTCTAGGTTGACTTGCCGCGCTAAAGAAATCAAATGTAATTTTTATGGTTCATTGCATGAGAACTAGGCAAAAATCTATCGATTTTGGAAATCAAATAGTTACCTGACTATTTATGCAGCAGTGGGATTTTCGAAGTCCATCTCTGACCCAAAAGCATGCTGAGAAGAGTGAAACACGGACAAATGCGTTTCATTCATTCGTTCATAACCACTCATACCCCACTTCAATAAGAGTCTCATCTCTCATTCCCTTTAAGAGCCAGTTGCGCTCGTGCCATGGCGTATTTGCTATTTAAACGGCGGAATTTGCAAGCGCAAAGACAGAACGCATCTCCAGAGATGAAACGGAGCTGCTCCTGCGTGAGCAAATAGGTAGCCTAATTCGGATACATGCAATGACTATCCATTATGACATGAAGGCATTTTTACATTTATGTAGCCTACACAATAATAATATTTTACATTGCAATACTTTAATTTTTAATATTTGGCATGTTTGTGTGCTGCTGTGTGTCCCTGTGTGTGAAATAAGCAGTGTACGCGCGCTGTGGACCAGCCTATACTAACGCGCTCTTTAAATAACAAAAAAAAAAAATACAGTCTATTTCAGTTGCCTCAAAATAGCAAAGCGCCCACCTCGTTTTCAGACCAGCACGCCCATGAGAGCACAAATGGGCGCAAATGCATTTCCTATTTAAACAAGGTGGCGCAGGACGTGAAAATGACAACTGCGTCGGGCTGAAACTAGCAAAAAACACAGCATTGCGCCGGGTGTATGATAGGGCCCACTGTTTCTCAAGCACTTTCCGCGAGCGCGATTAGAGACGGAGTGAAACACGGACAAATGCGTTTCATTCATTCGTTCATAACCACTCAAACCCTACTCCACCGCAGTTTTTTTTTTTTTTTTTTTTTTTTTTTTGGAAGGATTTTTTTTTTTTTTTATTTTTTTTTATTATTCATTTTTTTAGCTTTTCATTTTTCGTTTAAATTTTTTTTTTCATTTAACAATAATTTAATTTATTATATAAAGTACAGTTTTAATGGTTTTAGTTTTAGATAACTACAATAACCCTGGTAAAGCCACAACTGTTGACTTTTTTATATATTTTTAAAGTTAGAGCTAGAATTGTTCATACTCATTTTTAGGTATCTAACAGTAAGTATTGAACCCCTTGCTCAATTTGTTTGCTTTTTCATTCTCTATACAATTGGATGATTAAAAAAAAAAAAAGTTAAATAAACCCCATAGACTTCCATTTAATGTAGGCATTTTTCTTTAGAAAATGTAAAAATGTTTGATTGTGCATCAGCACATACAAATGAATATGACTCAACTGACTGAAAAAGTCCCAGTCTCAAAAATAGCGTGGGCCACATAAGAAACCAATAATTACTTGGATTAACATAGTTGATTACAGTCTTCTAGCCGTTTCTCTGTCACCTCCTGTTCCCGTATAATTAATCCATGTCCATCTCTGCCAATCTGTCTGCTTTTTCCTGCCTCACAGGATTGAAGAAGAACTGGGCGATCAGGCTCGATTCGCCGGGCACAATTTCAGAAACCCTAGCGCTCTGTGATACTGACACCACCACACCGAAATCACACAAAAAACAACTGACCAACAGAGTATGTACTGCACTGAACCGACTGACTGCCCTTGACGTCCCCTCAAATCATTCAAAATGCATTAAAACAGCACTATTTGCACTGATATACAAAAAATGACTTGCTCGGACTCTCAAAGTATATATTTAAACTGAACTGGACTGTGGACAGGCTTTGATTGACCAAATATTATGCACAGTGAATCCTTGAGCGACCAACGTTATGCACAAGTGATGCTGAATTACTTGACGGGCAAAACATGTGCACAGGGTGGACATGCATGCGTATGATACAGAAAATGGACCTTGAATTTAACAAGGCAAAGACTTTTATATATATTTAAACTGAACTGGACTGTGGACAGGCTTTGATTGACCAAATATTATGCACAGTGAATCCTTGAGCGACCAACGTTATGCACAAGTGATGCTGAATTACTTGACGGGCAAAACATGTGCACAGGGTGGACATGCATGCGTATGATACAGAAAATGGACCTTGAATTTAACAAGGCAAAGACTTTTAAAAAAAAAAGAAGGATTTTACTCAGATGGAATAAAAGTAGAGATTTATTTTAATCAGGTGTAATCTTTCAAATTAAGCTTCAGTTTAGATGTGAAATGTATGTACATAAAAAACACCGTCTAGGTTGACTTGCCGCGCTAAAGAAATCAAATGTAATTTTTATGGTTCATTGCATGAGAACTAGGCAAAAATCTATCGATTTTGGAAATCAAATAGTTACCTGACTATTTATGCAGCAGTGGGATTTTCGAAGTCCATCTCTGACCCAAAAGCATGCTGAGAAAAAAAGAGCTCTTTAAAACAAACTGTTATTCATTCAAATCAACAAATAAAATAAAATAGGGTGTTATAAAACGGATAGTTCCGGTCCTCGATTCTGATTGGCTGAGCCACGTTCGAAGCTGTGGTAAATTACTCTATAAACGTACACCTTTGTTTACATTTGTGTGATGCTCGGCAGCCACAACTGCTTCTGAGGAACTACATTGTTTGGTGGAAGAATACTGTTTTTATTTATATCATTACACTTTATTTGCTCTGTTTTATTTTGTGAAACCTAACTACGTATATGGAATAACCGTTTTATAAAAGCAATACGCCCCGTGAAGCTGTGGTTTACAGTGAATTTATAACAGCTAAGGGGGTTTTAGGCACTCCGCTTAGCTGTTATAAATTCAGTGTAAACCACGGCTTCTTGGGGCTTATTGCTTTATTTTAACCTCTGACATAAAAGTAAAGAGCAACGTGTTTTACTCGTTTTAGTATACGAAGCATTTAAAATAATATTTGTAGAATATATTTATTTCCACAAAGTTCATCAGTTTCTGTATATCTTGGAAGGTCTAAAATATGACCCGATTATGTTGTGATATTGTTGTCTTAATGCTTCCCTACATAGATCAACGCAGCAAAAAATGAATAAATAAAGAGAATGAAATCTAAAGGATCGGCCATAACGCTCACACATCCCTTCTAATAATAATAATTATATTCAAGAACCCCCTAATCTTCATAAGTCTGCCTGATTTTCTACATGCAATGACTCTTAAAATGTACTTTCACGTTTTCTTTTACCCTGGATCTCCATCCTAAAGGGGAAGTGGAAGTTTTTTGCATTGAATAAAACAGTCTGTAAGTGAGCCATCTGTTTGGCACATTTCTGGCTCAACCAATGGCGTGTGTTTGGGGCGGGGCTACCATTGTCCAAATATATAAGAGACAGCTATAGGAATGACACACTTCACTTCTGCTTTAAATGAATGATCAAAATCCAGCGAGACATACCAATCACGATGACCGATCTGATTCAAGAACTGGACCGACATGAATAGAGACCAAACACACTCACTCACTCACTCACTCACATTTGTGTAGCAAAGTTTCACTCTCAATGCACACGATTCCTTATTCTCTCCCCCATGGACTTGCAGTCTGTGTTGCTTCCTTTCTCGTCGTTTCATCCGTCTTCTCTCCCGCTTTCCCTTCTTGTGGTTATGACTTGGCTTGTTCCCCCCCATACCTGAAATCTTTTTCCTTCCTGATGACTTATCTTTTCACCATTTTGTGAGATTATTGTGGTGAAAGAAGTAAAAGAATGCAAAAAAAAAAAAACTGACAAGCCTATCAGTGAATAATGTTATGGAATATTAAAGCTGTCATTACTTTCGTCAACCTTGAGTCCCTAAGTGTGTTTTCTTCTCGTCGTTAAAAGCAGAGTAGGACGTTTAAATGGCTTTTCACCATTTAGACCCTCAATTATAGAACAGGATAGTGTTTTAATGGGTTTTAAAATTGTATTTCTTGTCATGTTCATTAGAAAACTCATAAAAAAAGACTACGAGTCACTAACTCATTAAAAGAAAGGACCACTTTTATTCACTGAGGATGCATTAAATGGATCAAAAGTGTCATTTAAGACATGTTTGCATAATGTTCAAAATATTTTTATTTCTTTTGAACTTTCTATTCGTCCAGAATCGTGAATGTATCAGTTTCCACAAAAATATTACACAACAAAATGATTTTCAACTTTGATAATAAGAACCGTGATTTCTGAAGGATCATGTGACACTGAAGACTGGAGAGATGATGCTGAAAATTACATTTTAAAACCTATTCAAATAAAAAAGTTATTTTATTAAATATTTTATTTTGAATGGTAATAATATTTCACAATATTACTGCTTTTAGTCAAATACATAAATGCAAACTTGATGCTTCTTAATGATAAAATTAATTGTAAAAACATGAAAATTATGCAAAAAAGATTTTTTTTTAAATATATATTTTACACCATTTAGCCTTTAGTTTCAGTACGCGCAGCATTTAAGTCAGTGATTAAATCAGAAAAAAAAAACACTACAAGAAGACAGGACAAAAACGTTTTTAATTTTCTACCGAGGTAGTCATTTCTACAGAGGATAAAGTGCTCATTAAGTCACTACAAACTCAGTTAAGCATTCAACGCTGGTCTTGTAAGTTAATCAATGTGGAGAATACAGTATGTTAGTGCTCTGGAAGTGCATAGACAACACAGCAGTTAACTCGAGTGCAGCAGCAATAACAAACTAACATGCCCAAGCTCTCTTCTATTACTTTAAGTGGGAAGGGAGTTGATATTAATATTCCAGTCTAATAACCCACGCCGACTGTTTAACAAGCAGGTGAGCAAAAGCAACACAACGCCAAATGCACTTTCAGACCTGCTGGAATGACAAGAAGCTGGTATACACTGATTGGGCAGTGCGGCAGTTTTGGACCGTCAAAATTTATTTTGGACCGCGGGCATTTATAATGTCAACAAACTCTGGCTTAAGGGAAGCCCCTCCAACCAGGAAGCCATCGACATCAGGCTGGGCTGCCAGCTCTTTGCAGTTTCCTCCAGTAACGGAGCCTGTGGTATGAAGAGAGAAGAACATAAGTGGCGAGTTACCAAGAGAGCAAACTAAGAGTAAATGTATTTGTTAAATTGTTAAGTAAAAAGGGATCAGCATTGAGTCAGTAGACATATATGTCCATTACATTACATGTTATAAAGCGATATTATGGATAGAGGACTAGTATTTTAGCCCGGAAGCAATGATGGAACTGTTTAGTACAAACACACAGCTTTTCGCTTCGCAAGACTTTAACTGATGGGACCAGATTCATGTGGATTACTGTGATGTTTTCATCAGCTGTTTGGACTCTCATTCTGACGGCACCCATTCACTGCAGAGGATGCATTGGTGAGCAAGTGATGGAATGCTACATTTCTCCAAATCTGCGCTTGTCAAAGAATAGAGCACATCTTCTATTTGCATATATTTCTGAATGACTTAAAAGTAAATACTGTGTAAAATAAGAGTTTAAATAGCAACTCCAGTATTTAAACAGTAGAACATGGTGCTAGCAACGAGAAGGTCATGGGTTCGATTCCCAAGGAATGCATGCAATGATAAAATGTTTACTTTGAATGCAGTTTAAGTTGCTTTGGATAAAAGCATCTACCAAATGCATAACTGTATATATGGGGGTATCTGGTTTTTGCAATCTTATTTTCATTATCATAGACATTCTACCAAATTTATTTTGTGTTCCACAGACGAAGGAAGGTCAATGGGATGTGGCGTGACATGAGCTGAGCAAATGGCAGAATATTAATTTTTTGAACTATATCTTTAAGGCCACTCAGAATTGAACAGACAGGATGTTCTGAACACTGCAGACTCACCTCCATAGATGATGCGCACAGAGTCGGCTACTGCATCCGACAAATTCGCTCTCAGCCATCCTCTCAGCTTCTCATGCACCTCCTGAGCCTGCAGCGCACAAATAACAGGACGACTTTTTTCCTCAAAGCAAAGATCCATTTTAAGTTCCCCAAAGAACCATTCAATTGACAGTTCTTAAAAAATATATATATTTTCTTAGTGTAAAACATTTTAATGATCTGAAAAATCTCTTTGCACTACAAAAAGAAACTTTTGTGGAATGGAAAGGTTCCATGGAACCATCAATGCCAATAAAGACCCTTTATTTTTAAGAGTTAAGAGCAACACCAAATAAAGTTGCTCTCGCGTAAATAACTCAGTTTACTCATATATTTACGAATGTTTCATGAATGAGGCCCAATGACTTTAAACTACAGTATAATGTAAAAGCATATCATTAAGCATATTATTATTCACGCTTTGGTGCATATGCATTTCATAAATATGAAATGAGAGCAATCAAACATGATAATGGAGATGAAACTTGCATGAAAACTATGCATACAGATTTACCTGACCAGGAGTGGCAGTTTTGCCAGTGCCAATGGCCCAGACTGGTTCATATGCTAAAACCACACGAGTCCAGTCCTTCACATTGTCTATAAAATATAGAAATTTATCAAAGCTTTAAGTGTTTCACATGCATGAACAGGGTCCTAGAACAAAAAAATGTAACTGTTTGAAAACTCACGTTCGGCACACGAGCATTTCATATAAAGCATCAAAATAAATCTGCCAAATAGGCCATCTTAGCATATTTGTTGACAATCCACAGTGTTAAAATCACATAGTGTTTATCAGATTTGTGTTTTCAAATGACCCGCAATGACTTTGGTCTGTTCAAACACCACGTCCTCAGTGGTTCCAGCTTCTCTCTCCTCTAGTTTCTCCCCAATGCAGGCGATCACACCCAAATCGCTCCCTAGGCAATGGGCCACCTTCTGGCCAATCAGCTGCAAAGGACATCACAGCCAATCAGAGTGAAACAGAGCTGAATGCAGAATAGCACAAATATGCATCAACACGAGGCCTGAATTTCAGCATACTGAAAAGCAAAGAGATATAAGGGTTTGGATTCCTATTAAAATACCTCATCGCTCTCGCCAAACACGTGACGCCTCTCAGAATGGCCCAGAATCACCCAGTCGATGCCGCAGTCTTTAATCATCGCTGGGCTAAAGCGGCGAAGAAAAGTAGAGAACGTGAAATATGGTTTTTAGAGTTTTGACAGTGATAAATGGCTGTTCATAAAAACTATAAAAGATACCAATGAGCACATATACCTGATCTCCCCGGTGAAGGCTCCTTTGGGTACCTTATAGCAGTTCTGGGCGGCCACACCGATCCTCAGGTCCAGCTTAGACCTCACGAAATCAAGATAGATGGACGGTGCTCCACACACCACCTCTAAACAATGAAGACAAAACCGCTGTTATGATGATATATGATCATGAAAACCAGCAAGACCTCTTTTAAATGAATAGTTCATCCCAAAACTAAACATCTGTCATCATTTACTCACCCTCATATCACAGTTTTTGTTTGAAATATTTCTTTTTTTATTATTATAATTTTTTTACTGCCTCTAAATTTGTTAGATATTTTTCTCTAGGTAGAATGGAAACTAATTATGGAAGCCTGTTTCTGCCACGGAATAAAAAATAAATAAACTTGCAATTCTGTGTTTATATCTTGCAATTCCAACTACCCCCCCCCCCCCCCCCCCCCTTCTTCTTTCCCCCCCCCCCCCCCCCCCCCTCTGAATTCTGAGTTTTCATCTCGCAATTCAGTTTTTTAGTTTCTGCCATCGAACTTAGAAACTTTCTATCTTGCACTTTTTAATCTCAACTTTTTCTTCTCGCCATTGTGAATTTACAGCGAAGTCTAAAAGAAATTGGATATAAACTGAATTGTCAATTGCAAGAAAACTGTCAGAATTGTGAGGGGGAAAAAATAGAATAGCATATTATTTGGCGAACATTTTTTATGCATGTGGTACAAATATAGAGTCTGTAGGACCAAAAATTTTAAATAATTTGTGTGTGTGTGTGTGAAATGTTATTGTTATTGACTATCTCTGAATGGGAACAAATAATTTGGCTAACAAATATTTTATGCATATGGGACAAAAATTGGGATAGGGCAAATATAATTTGGCTAACAATTATTTAGCTAAAAACTAGTTATATTTTCCATGCGTATGGGACAAATATGGGATGTATGGTAAGACAAATACAGAATCTATAGGACCACAAATTGTAAATTAATTATAAAGCTTTCTACAGCAGGCCTATGCAGAAATATCTGTATTTCTTATGAAAAGTTACTATTATTAACTTTTTTGTGTGTGTGTGTGCAATATTCTTTATTTCTTCTGAATTTATTAGATTCCCCCCCCCCAGGTAGAATGGGAAACAATAATTTGGCTAACAATTAATTATGTGCACATGAGACAAATATGGGATAGGGCAAATATCATGTGGCTACTTATTTAACTAGTAAGTTGTATTCTTATGTAATTTTTAGGCATATGTGACAAACAGTGTTGGAGAAAACGCATTACAAGTAACGCGAGTTACGTAATCAGATTACTTTTTTCAAGTAACTAGTAAAGTAACGCATTACTTTTTAATTTACAAGAGAATATCTTTTCTTCAAGTCACTTTTTCAAATAAGTAATGCAAGTTACTTTTTTTATCAATTTATTGATTGACAGCTTTGGTGTCGCCATGGTGACAGAAATCAGAAGATGCTACTGTAGTTCTAAAATAAATATGAATATGCATTAATTCATCACACTCACAAAAAACACAGATTCAGTATTCCTCAAAATGAATAAAAGGAATGCAACTCAGAATATGACGCAAACCTGCAATAATTAAATGTTAAGCAACACAAATATCCTTTATGTATTTAATCCCATTCTATTTGCTTCTGACCTTCGATGATCCAATTAAACCGTACTAATAAACAAAAATTACTCTAGACAAACATTTGTGTGTCTTTGTTTATTGCTGAAGTGTGTTGAAGTGTCTTCTTCTGCATTCTACTGTACGGATGTAAATGTACTTTCCCTTCAGCCTGAGGCTGATTCATTTCACGTTTGGTGTGAAAAGGCTTTTATATATTTGCCAAAAATAGAACTTTTTTATTTTAAAAACAAACAAGCAAGCCCTGTCCAGATTTAAAAAGTAACGCAAAAGTAACGTAACGCATTCCTTTCCATAAAAAGTAACGAAATTAGTTACTTTTTTATGGAGTAACGCAATATCGTAACGCATTACTTTTAAAAGTAACTTTCCCCAACACTGGTGACAAATATAGAATATGTGGGACCAAATATGATAAATTAATAATGAAGCTTTCTATGCCTATGAAAAAAATGTCTGTTTCTTATGAAAAATAATACATGACTGTAATGACATGCAATAATATAAGAAAATAAACTGTATAACAAAATAAACTAGTTTTATATTTTACGTTTTAACGTTATTTTTATGTAAAAGCAGTTCAAACATGCGATTTAAAGCAATTTAAAGTGTCAGGTGATGTCGGGTAGCTTCTAAACAACGCTGTCGATTAGCTATATATGCTAAATACATCCGACTAGTCTGTGGAATTGAAAAATAATATTAATATTCTTTCAGGTAAACAACGTATCCATCAAATGAACGCCATGGACCTGTTTCATCGTTGAGACTGGCCGTGTTCAAGGTCATTATGAGCTCGCCCAAACTCTCTTTATCGCCGTTCATTTTCCAGTTTCCTCCGACGAAGAATTTTCTTGAGGACATTTTTGCGCGACAAACCGAGCGAACCAAACACAACGACTGCGGTATACCATATAATCGCTCCCGTTAAACAACGTACGAGTCCTACTACGGAGAAGGCTAGGTTGTTAATATTCAGGAGGAAGCGCTTTGGCATTGGAAGATTGCAAGAAACGTCATGACGTTCTAATTAATATTCATGAGGTAAGGCTTCTTCATTGACGCAACGTCAGCCCAATCTAATTAACGTTCAAGCGCTCAGCTTTCGCAAGGAAATAAACTCCATGGGACGTAAGCTTATTTAATAACAATAATTAATCTTCATAAGCTAGACTTTAGGAATACTGAGCAGTCAAATTTCTTGAAATCGGTTTACTATATAAGCTGCATCGAAGGACTGTTATTTACAACGAGGCCCAGAAGCATGAGAAATGGAATGAAATCGCTTCTATTTTGCATTTACAAAACAAATTACATTATCTGTGTTATCCAAAGAACATTCTGTACTTCAGCTGAAGCAAGTAATATGGCCTTTTATACAAAAGAGTTCACAAGGTCAGTGGCATTTGCAGAATGTCCTTTATTTATTTACATTTTTAATGTCAATTTAAAGTAAACAGCGTTCCCTAGATATGAAATCAAGTCCTTATAATCATTTTTAATATTAAATAATAAATTATTTGCAATGTAAGGAGGTTTCTAGGCATTCCGAATGCTGTTGCACTCCATGTGTGTCTATATTATGGTGATTATATTATAAGCTGGTATTCAGTGCAGTTGATTTTGTAATGCACTTTTTACAATGCATAGGCCTATTGTTCTGAAACAGGTTTTTTTTGTCATTTATTAAGCCTACTTTCTCATTTCACAGCCAAAGTCATCAGAACCCCAGACTTCATCAAGAATAGGAACTTTAGTCAATTACTTGTCTGGAAAAAGCTCTATTGAAAGTGGATTAGAGTAAGTCTCACGTCCTCCTTCTTAAGTGAAAGAAAACACAACTGCCTGATCTACTTTCTCAAGGTGAACGAGATTGCAAGAGGTGATAATACACTTAAAGGAATTAGGTTTACAATGTGACTTCACAACAGAACTAAACGCCTCTGACTTGAGAGACTTACCATGAAATAATTCAAAAAAGATCTGCACACTGTTATTCTCCCTTCATTTAAAAGTTCAAAGTGGCAACATTTTGGTCAAAGGGAGAATAACAGTGTGCAGATCTTTTTTGTATTATGTCATGTATTTTTTGATCTCGCACCTGGCCAAGATGCTTTGGATGTGCGTAATTTGACCTTTTTTTTATATAGTTAATTAACCATGAACAACAATTCTTACTTGGATGTCTAAACAGTCACATACACATAGCTTTAAAGGGGTCATATGATGCCATTTCAATTTTTCCTTGCTCTTTGGAGTGTTACAAGCTCTTGGTGCATAAAGAAGATCTGTAAAGTTGCAAAGACTAAAGTCTCAAATCCAAAGAGATATTCTTTCTAACACGCCCCCACATATCTACCTCACTATGTGGGAAGATTTGCATAACGCCGCCCAAATGTTCACGCAAAGAAAGGCGTAAAAAGACAGTATTATAATCTGTAATTATGTCACCACTGGATGCAACAAATGCCTCGTTTGTAATGGGTTTTAATGTGTTTGTCTCGTCGCTCCGGCCGGACAGGGCATCATCACAGTATGGTGAGGGACGTAACATTTCCGTCATAGAATACGCTTTTAATAACACTTAAATTCGTCCCTCGCACTTTTTTCGGGGCAAGTGTGTTTCACATACAGGTTTTCAAAGGTTGGTGTGAATAAATCTAGATTCAACTTAAAGGGGTCATATGATGCGATTTCAATTTTTCCTTTCTCTTTGGAGTGTTACAAGCTCTTGGTGCATAAAGAAGATCTGTAAAGTTGCAAAGACTAAAGTCTCAAATCCAAAGAGATATTCTTTCTAACACGCCCCCACATATCTACCTCACTATGTGGGAAGATTTGCATATCGCCGCCCAAATGTTCACGCAAAGAAAGGCGTAAAAAGACAGTATTATAATCAGTAATTATGTCACCACTGGATGCAACAAATGCCTCGTTTGTAATGGGTTTTAATGTGTTTGTCTCGTCGCTCCGGCCGGACAGGGCATCATCACAGTATGGTGAGGGACGTAACATTTCCGTCACACGCTTGAGGTATTCGGCCAATCACAATGCACTGGATAGCTGGCCAATCAGAGCACACTTCGCTTTTCAGACCGATGAGCTTTGTAAAAATCGACGCATTTCAGAAAGGCGGGGCATAGAGGAGAAACAATAATGTACAGTATGTGGAAAATAATGTGTTTTTTAAACTTAAACCGCATAAACACATTTCATTACACCAAATACACAAAATAATGTTCTTTTTAGCAGCATCATATGACCCCTTTAAACTTCTTGCTTTCTTCCTATTATAAAGGTATTCTGCTGTTAAAATTTCCAAAAGCACAGTTTTGTGACCTAATTAGCCTTTCAGAGATTATATTATATCCCCAATAATATTTCTGTCTCTTATAATATTTCTTTCTCTCATAAATTAATTCAAATGCCCTACAATTATAAAACACACAACTTAACAGATACACACAGCACACATTAAACTATAGTTTAATGCAGAACACTATGTTTATTAGAAAGTTATTCAAGTAACCACTGAAATATTAAAGAAGAACTGTCTTGTATGTAAAAGTCCTACGAAAAGATGAAAGAAGTAAATACAGACATTTTATCTTTTAGCATAACATGTTATTTTGAGGGCTTTAGGACGTTTGTTCATTAAAATGAAAATGCACCTGTATGCCAACATCATCAAAGAGCCGTAATATCAGATCTCAGACAGACAGTGTGGTTGTTGGGAAAAGTCATTGTACAATTTCTTCTGCATTCTATCGTCATTTCTAATAAATAAAAATATTCATCCAAACTTTCATCTAATGATAAGGATTTTTAATGGACAAAAAAATATGTAATACTATATTTTAAATTCTTAAATGATCGTGCTGTCAAAATCATAATTTCAAGTCAAAGTATCGTCATGAGATTGTCATGTTGTGATAATGCAATCCTGTGTTAATTGCAACTTACATGTTTACATTTAAATATTGCATATTATATATTCTAATGAAATCCAGTCTTCCAGAAATCCCACACATACAGGTGGACCTTTATGTGTTTGTTTGTGTGCGTGTGTGTGTGTGTGTGTGTGTGAGATTCTTTGTTGCTCAGAAATCGATAATTTCTCATTCTCTCTCTCAACCTTTCTTTCTCTTTCTCAGTCTCAATCTCATTCTCATTCTCATTCCCATCTCATCTTCTTTCAGGGTCCAACTCAGTTCCAAATCTTCAAGAAGCTGTCCCATGAGCCAGTGCAAACACACATGCCATCTGGTGGTACTCCGGTGCAGCTCACCCTGTTGTCATGGCCAGACAACACACCTACAGGAGAGAAAGGAAGGAAGGAAGTGAGTGAGAATATGAATCTGACAGGATTTTGTTCTTCATGCACGTTTATTTAATTTGCGATGAAATGGAAGTAGAGACTGATCTTTTGTATTATAGTGACGGAACAGCTGAATGTAATGACTCATCGAAAAAGAAAAAAGGGTGATTCCCTGCATGGGTTGTTGTTGATTGGATGTTGAGATGTTGGTGTTGCACTCAAAAGTGGAGGCAGAGCTTAAACCAACTGAAACAATCCAGTTATGACATTTTGATTAAATATTACAAAGTCCAATTTTTTTAAAGAAATGTAGCATTACATCACTTGCTCACCAATGGATCCTCTGCAGTGAATGGGTGCCGTCAAAATGAGAAACCAAACAGCTCATAAAAACGTCATTATAATCCACCAGTAATTCACACATCAATTCATGTCTTGTGAAGTGTTTGTAAGTGACAAAGCCATCATTAAGGGATTTTAACTTTAAATGTTGTCCTCCTGTTGTCCTCTCACATCACAATCCACACGCATATTTATTTAGAGCTGTTTAGGACTTTTTTCGCTTGTACAGTGCTTGATCTGTGCATATTTCTCTCCTGATTCAGACAAGATTACTTTTTCACCGGAGCAAGCAATACTTGATGATGGATTTTAAAAATTTTTATTACAACACACAGATTTCCACTTCACAAGACGTTAATTAATGGACTGGAGTGGTGTGGATTACTTGTGTATTGTTGTGATGTTTTTATCAGCTGTTTGGGCTCTGACGGCAGCCATTCACTGCAGAGGATCCACTGGTGTCCACTAAATTTCTCCAAATCTATTGAGATGAAAAACAAACTATATCTTGGACGGCCTGAGGGTGAGTACATTTTCAGCAAAACTGTTCCTGTAAGTAGAAGACTTCCTCAACTAACACCAACAAATCTCACATCCATGCCAGAAGAGTGTTTTAATACTCAGAAATTGGCTACATAGAAAACAGCTGTTTGGTGGAGTTGCCAAGACGGCTGTCGAGTGATATGACATGCTTCAAATGGACTTTGTCCCTGCTTAATCAGCATTAATGATTCACTCCATCCTGGGACTCCTTTCTTGCAACTCACCCACTTTCTCGCCCTTTAGCGAGTCCCAAATATTGCAGTTGAAGTCGTCATAGCCAGCAAAGATGAGGCGGCCAGAAATGGATAGAGCCAGTGATGTTACGCCGCTGTTCAGGGCAGCATCCTGGTAAGTGATCAATTCTTGATCGGCACGAAGATCATACATTTTGCATGTGCAGTCATCAGAGCCGGTGATAATTGCATTGCCACTAGGGTAGAACTGAAGAAAGAGGACGTTTGGTGAATCCATTTGGTTTCCATTTATGTGCTTTGTTCTTAAATTTAATGCGAAAGTCTCAAATCTTTGAAACTGTTATAAGGTTGGCTTCATTAATGAGGAAGCCAAAAAATAACTGCAATGCCCTCTTTTGAATTTTCGCGGTACTGCATCAAACATTTCATGTTCAACTCACTGAAATGGCGTTGATGTCACTTGTGTGACCCAGGAAGGTTTGCTTGCACTGGCCGTCTCTGATGTCCCACAGCTTGGCCAGAGAGTCGCAAGCACCGGAAACAAAGGAGTTCATGTCCGGAGACAGAGACAGACACATGCAGTCACCAACATGGTTCAGGAAAACCGTCTTCTGCTTTCCAGTCTCCAAATCCCACAATGCACTGGAAGAAAAATGGGAGGGAAATAAACAAAACTGTAACAAAAAAAGTGGTGATGCCCTTAATGACTGTTTATGGGATTTTTATCCATTGCCAGGCTGAATAACGTATTATAAAGTAAAAGCACAACTCTCCTCAACAAGCTGCAAAGCATTGTGAAAAAGCTTTAATCTTACCTATCAGCAAAAGTGGCGATGCTTGCTATATTTATAGCCTAATTAGACTTTGTTAGATGAGAATGGCACCATTTAACGAAGTTGTAGCTGGTTTTTAATGGATATGTTAATCAGTTGCTTGGCTGAATGAAAGTTGCAGTGCATTGCATGGCCTACTGCGAGTGAAATAGTAGGCATTATTCATTATAAACATGTATGCTATGATGTTCAATTTGCATATGAGTAGCATCCAGTTATTTTTGCATTTTAATCCAATATTGTCTCTTTTTTATTAGTTTTTTTTAACAAATAATGAGTACAGAAAGTGATAAAAAAAGGGAAAAAGATTAATATAAAAATATTGTTTCTGATGCTTATATCACAATTGAAGATTTGCTTCTTTGCATTGTGGGACATGCTGTGTGCTCTTTTGTATAGTGCATGGTTTGGCAAATATAGCATGCAAGCTATAATAGTATGGTATATTGAGAACATAGCCATATTGTAACTATTTTTCATTTATTTCAATTTCTAGCTGCTACAATTTTCGTGATTCGGTTCTGAAAAGCGATAGTTCGGCAAAAAATACAATTCTGTCATCCGTTATTCACCCTCATGTCATTTCAAAACTCATATTTTCTATGAAACACAACATTTTGTACAATGCAGTTGCCTTCTGTTTCCGTGGAATTACAATGAAAGGAGACTTGTGAGAACACTATAAAAAGAAGAAGTGTAAAAACACTTGAAAAAGATTCTAGTTAATATACTATAGTAATTGGGTGAACTGTCCCTTTAAATGTAAATACTACATGCACAAACCATGTGGTATCACCAGAGGCGGTTAGAACGTCTGTGTCACTGAGGAAGCGTGCACAGGACAAGTAACCTATGAAAAAAAGATAACATAACTGACACTTACTAACAAGTATACAAGAAAGTAAAGTGTCTTGCCTGACTTCTGTACTTATATACCTGTGTGAGCATCCAATTCTTTCACCGTCTTGATTACAGGTGTCTTCAAGTTGTAGACTGTACACATGTTGTCGAGACCGCCGCTGGCCACAAGGTTTCCAGAAGGAGCATATGCACAGGTCATCACCCATGAGGACTTGAGGGGAACAGCATTGACCTAAAGAAAGAGGCAAATATTATAACTTTTCCTTGAAGAGATTCTGATTTAAAGTTAAAGGTATTGTCATCTCTGCACTATAGGCTAAATGTAACTGCATAATAATCACGGTTTTCAAGCGTTTGTCGCTTAAACAGACAGTCCTGTTGAAAACAAATCAATATTCTGACACTTTGACCCAGTGGGTTTCATTCACTAACCATGCAAAATTGCATACTATAGGTGGAATTATTAACGTGTTACACTCTAAAAAATGCTGGGTTAAATACAACCCAGTGCTGGGTAAAATAGGGACAAACCCAGCAATTGGGTTGTTTTGACCCAGCGGTTGGGTTACTACCCAGAAGGTTGGGTTAAACATTTAACA
>NW_015505561.1:1829283-1871404 GCF_001515645.1 Sinocyclocheilus grahami | reverse complement strand
TACACTCTAAAAAATGCTGGGTTAAATTGGGTTGTTTTGACCCAGCGGTTGGGTGCAATTGGGTTGTTTTGACCCAGCGGTTGGGTTACTACCCAGAAGGTTGGGTTAAACATTTAACCCAACTGCTGGGTCAAAACAACCCAATTGCTGGGTTTGTCCCTATTTTACCCAGCACTGGGTTGTATTTAACCCAGCATTTTTTAGAGTGTAGGATCTAATTTTATACATAGATGTTTAATTTTAATTTTTTTAATTTTAAAGGCACACTTGGTATTGCTTGAAAAACTTGCTGCAACCCATCTTTCAAATTTTGGGGGAAATCAACCCACAAATTGCTCAATGATAGTTGTTTCTGCAAATAAACGTTGATAAGAGAAAGTATGTCCACAAGAAAAACGGTAGACTTCTTCTTTAAATAAAATATCTTTGTTTAATAAAATATCTTTTTATCCTAGCATAATGCAAAAATATTTTCAATGTGTAAAGTTAACTTAGTTACAGTTTCTGTGTATTGTTCGAAGTCTGAGGCATATTTGAATAAACCAAATATGCCATTCTAGCAGCTTAAAATAGGCAACGTTTATTTTTTAATCTGAGAACAAAGAGTAGGCAACAGTTGTATACCGCAAAATATTAATAGATACCCAAATAAAATAAAATGAAAATAAAATATTCTAAAGGTCTTATATTATCAAATAAAAGTCAATAATAAATAAGTCATATGACTAAGATTAATCCCTGAGCTAGGCCTTGAGTACAGCCAGTGTTGCCAAGTCCGTAGTTATCCCACGGAGTTGGGATACCTTTACACTGTTGCTGCGGGTTGTTTTTTTGAAGGGAAAACCACACACACACACACACACACAAACAAAACACAGTTGGACTAGTATTCTGAGCTATTTTTGGGTAGCAATTGAGGTGGTTTTGTTCCAGAGACCTGGCAACCCTGATTACAACATCAAAAATGTGGAAACGATTGAATAATATTGAAGGCTTGTGATTTGAATTAGTATTGACAAATATTGAAACCTAACTTTGATTTGATGTAAAACCTCCCAGCTAGTCGTAAAACATCTCCCTGGACAAGTTATTTTTACCTGCTTGGTAGACAGATTTGCACTCAAAAAATTCAACAGTCAACAACAATATTGTCAGTCATTTATGAGTTCAGCATGAGTTCAGTAATGCTATAGCTAGAAAATGCTAATGATACTGTGAATCTGTTATTTAAAATTCTAATATTGATATTCAAAAAAAATTTAATAATCTAAATTCAAAAACTAGCACCAAACTGACAAATCGATCCTTCAAAACCAAAACAGTCCCATTCAAGCATTTCCTTTATATTATAAAATAAAATAGATGTGAAACAAGGCAAATTAAAAAAAAGTTCAAAACTGTAAAATAAGACATGTGGAACTGAAATCAAGCCTTCCCCCTAAACATGGTAAACATAGGCTAACATATAATGAAACGCCTAAGATTTGTAATTAGAAAAATAAAATGAAAATAAAATATTCTAAAGGTCTTATATTATCAAATAAAAGTCAATAATAAATAAGCCATATGACTAAGATTAATCCCTGAGCTAGGCCTTGAGTACAGCCAGTGTTGCCAAGTCCGTAGTTATCCCACGGAGTTGGGATACCTTTACACTGTTGCTGCGGGTTGTGCCTTTTTGATGCGGGTTGTTTTTTTGAAGGGAAAACCACACACACACACACACACACACAAACAAAACACAGTTGGACTAGTATTCTGAGCTATTTTTGGGTAGCAATTGAGGTGGTTTTGTTCCAGAGACCTGGCAACCCTGATTACAACATCAAAAATGTGGAAACGATTTAATAATATTGAAGGCTTGTGATTTGAATTAGTATTGACAAATATTGAAACCTAACTTTGATTTGATGTAAAACCTCCCAGCTAGTCGTAAAACATCTCCCTGGACAAGTTATTTTTACCTGCTTGGTAGACAGATTTGCACTCAAAAAATTCAACAGTCAACAACAATATTGTCAGTCATTTATGAGTTCAGCATGAGTTCAGTAATGCTATAGCTAGAAAATGCTAATGATACTGTGAATCTGTTATTTAAAATTCTAATATTGATATTCAAAAAAAATTTAATAATCTAAATTCAAAAACTAGCACCAAACTGACAAATCGATCCTTCAAAACCAAAACAGTCCCATTCAAGCATTTCCTTTATATTATAAAATAAAATAGATGTGAAACAAGGCAAATTAAAAAAAAGTTCAAAACTGTAAAATAAGACATGTGGAACTGAAATCAAGCCTTCCCCCTAAACATGGTAAACATAGGCTAACATCTAATGAAACGCCTAAGATTTGTAATTAGATTAAAGGGGTCATACGATGCTGCTAAAAAGAACATTATTTTGTGTATTTGGTGTAATGAAATGTGTTTATGCGGTTTAAGGTTCAAAAAACACATTATTTTCCACATACTGTACATTATTGTTTCTCCTCTATGCCCCGCCTTTCTGAAACGCGTGATTTTTACAAAGCTCATCGGTCTGAAAAAGCGAGGTGTGCTCTGATTGGCCAGCTATCCAGTGCGTTGTGATTGGCCGAATTCCTCAAGCGTGAGACGGAAATGTTACGTCCCTTACCATACTGTCATGCCTGCGGCAACCACATGTGACGACCCCAGGCTGGACTCCGTTTCATCCACGTGAAAGCCAATCCAGCGATCGACAGTGCGAAGTTGAAGTATTTCCTCAGCGACCAACACGGATCAGCTCCAGGCATGACGAAGCGATATCGTCCTCTTGGAAGACCAAACAAAGTAGTTTCGCTTTCACAACGAAGCACACAGCGTCTTTACGACATGGTGGCGGCAACAACACTACTACAGTGAGAATAAAAGTTACGCCTTCTTTCTTTGTGTGAACATTTGGGCGGCGTTATGCAAATCTTCCCACATAGTGATGTAGGTATGTGGGGGCGTTTTCGAACGAGCCGTTTAAGGTGTGGCTGACTCTTAACTTTTATAAAGAATTTCTCTTTGGATTTGAGACTTTAGTCTTTACAACTTTACAGATCTTCTTTATGCACCAAGAGCTTGTAACTCTCCAAAGAGAAAGGAAAAATTGAAATTGCATCATATGACCCCTTTAAAACAAAAGATTTCAAATGTTTCTTCAGAAGTAAATCTTCTAAGTCGCAACTTACTATAAAAATATTTTATAGTATATGCCGCCATATGAATCTACCTCTCAGTGGGAGACCAGAGGAGATGATGAGGAATTGTCAGCCTTGTCGTGCTGCAGACATGATAATGAACTTAACTGATGATTAAGTGCTAGAAACTGAGTCTGGCATTGTGCTGTTGATGGTCAAATTCTGTGTTAGAAGATTACTCTGTGTGTTCAGCTCGTGATGAGAGCTGTTCTTTTATTGATGACAAGGAGGGAGCTGTCGGGGGTGGCTTATCAAATCTCCTGTCATCCGATTACTGACTGCTCTTTACTATGGGATCAGGTGGGACCTGGGGTGGGAAGATCAAAGACAAAACACAAGGAAAAAGGGGAAGAAAAGATGTATGTCTTGATGCCAGCTGTTATCTTCCATATAGATTGTAAATGGTACAAGATGAAATGAGACTTGATGAATCTCAAAACTTCTAAAATATGTTGATTACTTGCTCAAGAGTAGGTTAATCCTGCAAAGAGCCAAATGTGCAAACTTTGCAAGTTGCAACATTATGATATGTGCAGAAACCAAAAACTAAACTGTAAATGTCTTTTTTTTCCCCCCCGAAGTTTGAAGATTACACTCAAACAATGCTGGGTGAAATATGGACAAACCCAGCACTGGGTTGCATTTAACCTAGCATTTTTTAGAGTGTACTGTGTACAAGAAAATATATCAGTTTTTCTACCAGTGTTATTTACCAGTATCATTTAGATACTATTATAATTTTTAATTAGATTTTCTTTTATATTTTCATGTTCATTTTTATTTCAGTTTTAGTTTTATTTTTAATTTTAGCACACTGAGTTAAACTAAATGTAAATGAGAAATGTTGCCTTGTTTAGCTGAAATGAAATAAGCTTGTTTTTTTATTTCAAGTAATGAAAATATTTTTTTACAGTTTTAGTAAAATACTGTATAACAAACCTGCTTTCTATTTCAAAATTTCATGTTAAAGTCAATACATTACTTGCAGTTTCTTTGTAATTATTTTTGAGTAAGAATTGTTTCTACACAATGTTTTTCAGTGTACAGGAATGCATCAGTATAACAGCTGAAAAATGTTACCGCAACCACAAATTCCTCGTAAAATTGCTTGATGCACTTTTTGATGGTTGAAATACCAACATTAACATCCCAATGTCATTTTAAGCATTATAATAGTTGCAGATTAACCTTTTGTGACACTGTGGTCAAACTATTTCCAGGAAATATGTAGTGTATTACAATAAATTAAAATTAAAATGCAATTAAAAAGCAATTATTCAATGCATTTCTGTGCATTCTTCATGCATACCAAATGTTTAAAAACTGCGTTTTAAGGATATAACGTATCGTAATGCACAAGGTTTGCATTGGTTCGCTATTTGCAGTGCATCACTGCACAATTTTTCTTATGCAAACTAATCAGACCAAACTAACAGCAAACTCACCTTTCTACCCAAAAATGCTTATTTTCGTCTCTATAACTCCAAAGTCTCTTTCTCTGTATCGATCTCTATTTTGCTTAGTCCACAAGACAGCTCTTCAATAGTCTCTCTCTCGAACCCCCCACAGGTTCTCCCAACAGACTGGATGCAACTTACCTGTGGAAAAACTCTCTCTTTCTCTTCCCTGTCTGCGAGAGAGGAACAGATGAGGATTGGAGGGGATGAAGGAGATCAGGGATGAAAGGATAAGCCCAAAGATGGGCACAGAAAGGGTGAGGCAGAGAGAAAGACCGAGAGAGAAAGGGGAGGGCGAGGAACAGGTAAACCGATTGGAATGGAAAAGCAGGTTATGGGGTCGAAAGACAAGGCAAGAGTGAGTGCAGAAAGCAGAGGACAGATGAAGGGATGGATAGGGTGTGGCATGAACAAAAATATGGTTGATTCTTGAAGAACATCTTAACATGAAGTTCTCAGCATTGGTTCTAACAACCACTTTGGGGTAATATGGGCATTTAAAGCATTTCATACTTGTTTTATCATATTTGTTTGATGTTAACACTTGTGTTGTTTCTAAAAGGGTCATTGGTGTGGTTTGGTGAATGTTGATAGGACGGGGGCTGTTCTTTGGCTTTGGGGTTGAGGTGTTTGAATTGGTTTGTCAGAGCTAATGAGCTGAGCTCGTCTAATCAGGGTCTAAGTGGATATCCGGGGAATCGGCAATCCCGTTAAGGAATTAGTGCAGGTGAATCCGTGGAGCAGACGTCACGGGTGACACAAAGAGCAACGGAGGAAAGAAAGTGAGGAAACTGATGAAAGTTACGACAATAAGAGAGATTTTCTCATATTGGTTTTACATTTTATCTTTATGTATGATATCTTGCATTTCCCAACTTTTAAGGAGAGTCAAATGCAAAAGAATAATGACAATGGTCTTTGTGAAGTTTTATTCTTCGTTCAATTGTGGTTCAATAGCATTCAAAAGCTCCAATTAAGCTACATCATACAGGAAACGAGAATAAAATATATTTGTAGTTATGGAAACTGTGCCAAATGAACTTTGAAGTACAGTACTGACACAAGTCCAGTAAGTTTTCAATGTATAATATACTGAATTGCAGTTTGCATCAACAGATATTGACAATAAAACCCTATCCTGGACCATTTTCTAAAGAGCTAATGGATCTAATTTACAAGTTAAGCATACCAAGAAGGGTTTTTCTTCTCAATCTGTGTTGTAGGTAATTGCCTGTCTATGGCTATTTTCCCTTAAAATGCTCTTTATAGGTTGATGCGAGTTCATTTGAGGAAATGTTAAATCATACCATATATATCAGGGTGACCATAAGGGCCATTTTTACGGGAGAGTCAAATGCAAAAGAATAATGACAATGGTCTTTGTGAAGTTTTATTCTTCGTTCAATTGTGGTTCAATAGCATTCAAAAGCTCCAATTAAGCTACATCATACAGGAAACGAGAATAAAATATATTTGTAGTTATGGAAACTGTGCCAAATGAACTTTGAAGTACAGTACTGACACAAGTCCAGTAAGTTTTCAATGTATAATATACTGATTTGCAGTTTGCATCAACAGATATTGACAATAAAACCCTATCCTGGACCATTTTCTAAAGAGCTAATGGATCTAATTTACAAGTTAAGCATGCCAAGAAGGGTTTTTCTTCTCAATCTGTGTTGTAGGTAATTGCCTGTCTATGGCTATTTTCCCTTAAAATGCTCTTTATAGGTTGATGCGAGTTCATTTGAATGTTAAATCATACCATATATATCAGGGTGACCATAAGGGCCATTTTTACGGGACGCACCCTTGCCAGAATTTCTATATTGCCTAAAATATCCAGTTTTTGGCTGGTAGCACTGTGCAGATCGATCGTGCGTGTATTTGCATCGCTTTGATCGTTTTCACCTTCTCACGCGTGACGCGCCACGCGCCACGATTGGTCGATTATGTACAATACCTGTATGTTATTGGTCAAACTATTTTGGATCTTTTAGGCAATATAAAAATCATGGCCAGGACGTGTCCCGTATAAATGGCACATATGGCCACCCTATATATATGACAAAGAAAAAAAATATTTTTGATAGTGTGAGAAGAATGAAATCTAGTTTTAATGCAAGGATTTGCACAGGAAAGCATTTCTATTACTGTTGCACATAGGGTTTGAGATTTCAACAAACCCTTAAGTATTAAACTACAGCATACATGTCATCCTGCAATGTTTGGCGCAGGCAGTAAAAGAAACCTCCAATTATTCAGCTTTTCTAAGACATTTTATACAGAAAATGTCCCTTTTATGTCTGAGAGATGGATCTTTACTAAAACAGATTAAAAGTTTCCTTTTAACATATGAATGCTACATTAAAACTCTTTTGGTAATGTTTTACCACGTTTTTATTGTTTATTTATTTCTTTTCAAAATACTTTAATGTATAGGTGTTATTGTTAAAATTAATTTTAAAATATTAAGTATTATGTTTAAAACAAAAAATATATAATCAAAGAGAAAAGTAAACATATACACCTTGGTATAGTTTGTAGTTATGTTTATGTTATGATTAAAATGATTTACAAAGTCTGAGTAAAATTGTTTTGTGTAGTTTTATGATTATAAAGTTACGAGTACAAATGTATGAAAATATGATTTAATTCTGTGTATTTAGCATGCTAAATGCTAGCTTATTTTACTCCAGAAATATTTAAAATGTCATTTCATGTCATGTCAAATTATATTTATTCATAAATTGATGTATAATCAACAGTGAGGGTATGAAAAGTGTATTAAGAGTTTATTTTCCACAAGACTGTAGATAAAGAAACACCCATAAATAAAATGAATGAAATTGAATGGCCTCATAACTGTTACTGCAGCATGATTGAGGCCACTTGAGAAAGATTTACCAGCTTTAATTAGTGACCTTCCTGTGCTAATTTGCCGACAGGGATGACCTCATGACGCTCCTGGAAACTGTGTCAGGGATTGCTGGTGAACAACACAAATGCACCTCAGGGAGCTGCTATTTATCTCTTCAGAATAGCACTGGTTAGTAATGCAGTACACATTTTTGATTTACAGTACATTTATTACAGTTCACGTAGCGGAACCTGACATTATAATGAACCATTTTCGTGAAACACCCCCTCTGGGATTTAAGCTGCCAACCTTTAAATTACTGGATCTTTAACCGCAAGGTCACACCACCCACAAAAAGTCTTCTGTGACTGTTCCATTGTAGGCTGCATCAATAATAAAGATGAGTCAGAAAACAGGAAGTATAGGTGGAGAACATAGAGAACAATCTTCAACTTCATAACACTGCAGTACGACTTGTCAGTGAAATGTGCTGTGAATTTACCATCGTTGCTTAATTTATATGCATAATTACCATCACTCTGGGAAATTCATCATAGACAAAACACTAAAGTAATCTTTGGCACAAGAAAATGTTTTGACCCAGCAGAACTCAACCTCATGACGATCAGGCTATATGTTACCTTGCAATATGTTTTCTATAAACATATAAATTATTACTTGAAATGCATTCTGTTAATTATAAGCGTAATAATTAAAATTGTGGTGAAACAGTGATGATATGACATATGTTAGAGCAACTGCATGTGAAATTTTTACCTTGAAATATCAGTTTTAAATCATACACAGATGAAAGTCTGGCGAAAGTCTGTTCTGGTTGTATGTAAAGGTACTATAGACTGTAAAAAAAAAAGGGCAAAGCCACTTCCTTCCACTATCCACCTTATTTTACAAAGCGGAAGTAAGCCGTTTTCTTCACTATAAACCAGTGTCTTCACTTGAACATACATTAAAGGGGTCATATGATGCTATTTTACTGTTAGAACGAGCCGTTTTGGGTAGGCGTGGTTGACTCTTAAATTTTATAAAGAATATCTCTTTGGATTTGAGACTTTAGTCTTTGCAACTTAACAGATCTTCTTCATGCACCAAGAGCTTGTAACACTCCAAAGAGAAAGGAAAAATTGAAATCGCATCATATGACCCCTTTAACATGAGAAGAACTACCTAAAATGATGGAAACCATATTTGTAAAAAATAAATAAATAAATAAAATATTTAAAATGTAATTAGATTTTTTTTTAGTTTGACTCACATCCCATTTGTTTACATGGAGAGGGTGGGGTTTATGACCTATACTGCAACCATCCACCAGGGGCCGATTGAAACGTTTTGGCTTCACTTTTCAGGAGGTGTACAGCATGAACGAAACATTTACAGGACAATGATGTATTAAAAACTAATTATTTTCCTTTGCATTTTTGAAAAGTTTAACATACAGATGACAACACTGTCAACACAGTCCCATTCACATAGCTCCACGAAAATGTCTAAAACTCTGTATTATGCATGCCAGGCCAGTAGTTGGCGATGATAGCATAATAAGAGTTTTACAAGCAATTTTTAAAAGGCCAGTCATTTTTGACAGGGAACAGCAAATTAGGATTTTCAGGGGCTTCAAGGGCTAGATGTATATGGAAATATAATGTGAATAGGTCTAAACTTCTTCCACTATTGCTGCTTATTTAATTTTTTATTTTTACTGAAAATTTGGTTTATTCTGTTTCATATTTAAGGTATTGTTACAATAGTGTTACTCAAAAATGCTAAAATGTTTGTTTTCCTAAATTGGAATGGGTCTAATCTTGTGAAAATATTATGACTTGCCACAGATGGAGCTCATAATTAATTATATCCAGAAAAGGCTGTGGGATACACGCAACTGCAGAACTTTGATTATGTGCCATGTAATGGTTTCTGGTTATGTAATCATTGTTATTTGCTCTGCTGTTAAACTAAATCAGCTGCAGATATGCACATTTGTTATGATGATATGTCATACCAAATGCCAGTGTGTATTTATTTTTTTTAATTCACTGGTGCACAATGACACTAATGGTATCAGAAGCCAGTCGATATGAAAATCTTTTGATCTAAAGCGCTTGTGCTTATGCTGTGTAGGAAAAGTCAAGTCACCTTTATTTATATTTTTTATTTATCACCCAGATTTTTGACTGTAGAGGAAGTAACAGTACATCCATCTAGCTGCAAATTGTAATCCAAGAGATCATGTGTACTGTTTTTTGGTCTAATAAGTAATATCTCTGTCTTTTCCGAATTTAATAGGAGAAAATTATTAGTAGTATAATTATAGTACTTTTACATTTTTAATACTCAGTTAGCTTAGATAATTTAGAAGTTTCATCTGGTCTTGTTGAGATATATAGTGAAGTGTTCCCGGTTCCGGCTGACCTAATTAATGCAGCCTAACAATCCTTTAACGGATTTGAATATTATAAATGTGTTAGTGTGTTATGTGTAAGCCAGGATAAATAGATGGGTCTTTAATCTAGATTTAAACTGACAGAGTGCATCTGCCTCCTGAACAATGCTCAGTAGATTATTCCAGAGTTTGGGCGCTAAATAGGAAAAGGATCTGCCGGCCGCAGTTGATTTTGATATTCTAGGTATTATCAAATTGCTAGAGTTTTGAGAACGCAGCGGACGTGGAGGACTATAATGCAATAAGAGCTCGCACAAAAACTGAGGTGCTAAAACATTCAGGGCTTTATAATTAATCAGCAAGATTTTAAAATCTATATGATGTGTAATAGGGAGCCAGTGCAATGTTGACAGAACCGGGCTAATATGGTCATATGGTTCTAGTAAGAACTCTAGCTGCTGCATTTTGGACCAGCTGGAGTTTGAAAACATCTGTGCCCATGGTGTTTAAAAAGCATCCTAAAATGCATGAAGTTGGTTTATAATTATCCAGAGTAAGCAGAGCTGGACAAAGAAGCTCAAATATATGTAAATAATTTTTTAAGTATATAATTCCCATTGCCATAACTTCCATTTGTGTTATTTCATAGTTTTAAAGACTTTTTTTGTTAAAAAAGAAAAATAATAATAAGATTGTTGAATAAGTTGGTGTGTCCAAACTTTGACTCGTCTTGTCACACTTAATGCTTTAGTGAATATTTTATCATAGGTTTATTATTGAAAGTCAATTTCCTTATAGACATCAAAGGCCCAGTAATATGTACGCACAATAAAATACAACAAAGTATGCAACCAGGACAATAAATTAAACTGCAAATTCAATGTACATAAATAACAAACAAAATGGTTTTGGCCACTAAATATTGTAATTAAAAAATATATGAATCTATAACCTTTAAAACATGTGACGCTTGAAACTGAATGTAAGCCGGTGTGTGTTATTGTGTTCATGTACTATAGCAAAACAACAGCTATAGCAAAAATATTGTTTAGGACAAAATTCACAGGTACTTTAAGAGGTTTTAATTATGTGTTTAAAACCAACATACAAAACCCCTAAGCAAGAGGAAACAAGCTTTTACGTAATTAAAGGGATAGTTCACCCAAAAATGTACATTCTGTCATTATTTACTCACCCCCATATGTGACCCTGGACCACAAAACCAATCGTAAGTCTGGACCCATATAGCCAAAAATATGGGTCAAAATGGTCTATTTTTCTTTTATGCCAAAAATCATTAGGATACTAAGACATTTTGTAAATTTCCTACCGTAAATATATCAAAACTTAATTTTTGATTAGTAATATGCATTGCTAAGAACTTAATTTAAACAACTTTAAAGGAGATTTTCTCAATATTAAATTTTTTTTTGCACCCTCAGATTCCAGATATTCAAATAGTTGCATCTCGGCCAAATATTGTCCTATCCTAACAAACCACACATCAATAGAAAGCTTATTTATTCAGCTCTCATGTGATGTTTGAAAGTCAATTTCCTTATAGACATCAAAGGCCCAGTAATATGTACGCACAATAAAATACAACAAAGTATGCAACCAGGACAATAAATTAAACTGCAAATTCAATGTACATAAATAACAAACAAAATGGTTTTGGCCACTAAATATTGTAATTAAAAAATATATGAATCTATAACCTTTAAAACATGTGACGCTTGAAACTGAATGTAAGCCGGTGTGTGTTATTGTGTTCATGTACTATAGCAAAACAACAGCTATAGCAAAAATATTGTTTAGGACAAAATTCACAGGTACTTTAAGAGGTTTTAATTATGTGTTTAAAACCAACATACAAAACCCCTAAGCAAGAGGAAACAAGCTTTTACGTAATTAAAGGGATAGTTCACCCAAAAATGTACATTCTGTCATTATTTACTCACCCCCATATGTGACCCTGGACCACAGAACCAATCGTAAGTCTGGACCCATATAGCCAAAAATATGGGTCAAAATGATCTATTTTTCTTTTATGCCAAAAATCATTAGGATATTAAGACATTTTGTAAATTTCCTACCGTAAATATATCAAAACTTAATTTTTGATTAGTAATATGCATTGCTAAGAACTTAATTTAAACAACTTTAAAGGAGATTTTCTCAATATTAAATTTTTTTTTGCACCCTCAGATTCCAGATATTCAAATAGTTGCATCTCGGCCAAATATTGTCCTATCCTAACAAACCACACATCAATAGAAAGCTTATTTATTCAGCTCTCATGTGATGTATAAACCTCAATTTTTTTTAAAAAATGGACCCTTATGTCCAGGGCCATATATAGTTGCAAACATGTTTCAGTTTCTTTCTCTTCCTGAGCATAAAAGAAGATAGTTTGAAGAATGCTAGTAACCAAACAGTTGACGGTACCCATTGACTTCCATATGGGGAAAAAAAATACTTCAATGGAAGTCAGCGGCTACCATCAACTGGTGCATTACTGCCATTCTTCGAAATATCTTATTTTCTTGTATTCATATAGGTTTCAAACAACATGAGAGTAAACGTTGACAGAATTTTCATTGTTGGGTGAACTATCCCTTTAACTTTTGGCTGAAACCTGAAATAATGCATGTAGCCAACAGTATTTCGATGGAATACCATAGAAAAGCATGGTACTACCATGGTACTTTTTGGTGGGTGGCATTTCCAGTGGATGGACAAAAAGTTGCAGACACTGTCATCGCAAACATCTGCTTTGTGACTTCAGTGAAAAATTAGGTCCACGGTGCAACGGACAATGTTTACTTCCAACGCAAACACACGGAGAATGAGCGCAGAGTGACGCGGTGAAGCACGTCCGCAGCTCCGTCCGTTCAGCCCGCAGCAGGAAGTGCGCTGAATACACCGAGAAAAAGACGGTGGAGCCGCCCGCTGAAGGAGAAAAAAAGAGTTAAAAAACAACTATGGCGAGCGACTGAACATGCCATTTATCCTCTGCGCAATCAAAAAGAGCATAAACCCCCATCCCTGATCATTGTGCACGTCTGTAAGTCGGGTAAGTGGTTGCAGCTTGAAGGTGTTTGTTTAATTGCACACAATGGCCACATTCATTGAATCAGAGCTCGCGAGCCTCGGGATCTTTGTGTCGCTAGGTAGCTAGCCGATTAGCACTGACCTTTCTGCTAAGCAGAAACCATTTCACACTATATACCGGCCGTGTGTCGTTTCAGACCAATTTATTTGAGTGTTATTTATCCACACGACATGAAAATGGTTTATTTTGTTTGCTAGACTGTTTTGCTCGTGAGGGGAGGCTAGCGCGTTAGCTGCGGGGGGGTTGTCGCTGGCAGACCCGACACATTAAAATAATCGATGCTATCCCCGGATTAATTTTTTTCGCGCATTCGAACCCTCACACGAAGTAGACAAAAAAAATGCGCGCGAATGTTCCGTCCAACGCGTTTGGCGCTTCGAAAATGAACGTGTTTGCTCTCCTCGCGCACTCGATGTGGCTGCTAGTATTTGCACACAGCGACTCGCATCCTGTGGAAAGCGTACGGCTCGGGCTGTACATTTTGGTATCCCTCACAACGACGTACACACGTATTTGACTAGAGAAATGATCATATATCCCAACTGGATGCACGATATTGTTGTCTGGGTTCAGGACTTTCGGCGTCTAGGTGAGTCTGAGGAGAATCACACGGAATGTCGGGTGTCTGCATCTGCTTTTGTCCGGATCAAAAGCGGGTGTGGGAGCGTCAGGCCAAGGTCATAGCGAGGCGTTAATCGCTTACATTTGATATAAAAACAGGTTTTGTTCAAACCTAACGAAAATTATTGCTGTTCGGGGTCCACACAGACGTGTTGGGCGGCTTGGGCCCACCCGTGTGTTTCTTTGTGAGCTGCGCCATTGGGAAATATAATGCATAACAACACATTTCAACTGTAACAGTATTTCTATGGCGTTTATATAGGTGTTTTACTTTAAACGCAGCCTCTATGTTTTCGTCTTTAAATGTAGTTTTCATAAGAGAGCGTGCTTTTGTACTGGTCCAAAAAAAAAAAAAAAAGGAAATATCTATAGTAAATTAATCTTCAAGTTTTCCTCATTTGGGTATTTCTTTCATGTCGAGTAAAATTTCTTGCATGTCATTGTGATTTCTTTTGAACTTTTTTGACACAACATTGTCTGAATGATTCATTTTTATCTATTCTTATCGCAAATGACTGTAAATATTATAGAAAAGTCTTGGTCAAAATTTGAGTTTATCAAGTTTATCACTGGTCATGCATTGTAAAGCGTGACTTGGATTTAAACACAATGCATTTATTTCACTAACAAAAAGCAACATACGTTACCATGTTTTGTGATGTTATATGATAATTCAGTTGTTACACGTCCAAGTACATATATCGGATAAGTACCATGATATTAGCATCTGATGCCATCACTATACCATGATTTATTTTAATATTCTTTCACTGCAACATGTTCTAGTAATGCTTGTACCAACCTTCAAATGAGCAAACATGGTGCAAGTAGTCTATTTGTATATTATTGCATTCCGTTTTATTCTGTAAATCTGGACCCATCTGGCATTTTGCAGTATGGATCTTGACAGCATTGATGAGTTAAAGCATCCAGATGGTCTTGAGTCAGAGACCACTGGTCAGGTTTTATACCCTAAGGTTATGCGATCTTAACTCGGATCACAGATGCTGTGAGACTAGATTCATTCCACATACAGCAGACTGTGCTATGCATGAGTGATAATCACATCATAAACACTTCACATAATCTGTATTGCAACTTGTAGCACAAAATGTACTTGCAAATGTAAGAAACAGTGAAAATACAAATTTTGAAACTTTAGGCTGTGGAACTTACATAAGCCTTTAAGCATTATTTTTCATAGTATATTGTTCAATTGCTTGACATATTAAATAAATAATTACAGTAATATATGCCTTGGTGCCAGACTTACCTGATTATCATCAATAGATTTAATTACTGTTATAATTAGTAGCTTGAATGTGATTATATGAAATATTAGTTTATAATGACATGAGATACCTATGTAAGATGCATTCAGGGATATCACATTTTGTAAAGAAACTTGGTGACCTACAAATACAGGCTGATTCAAAGCTACGATGAAATTACTTGTATGACCCATGCAGAGTCATTTGATGCATTATAAACTATTTTTCTTCAAACCTTGTTGCAGCTCTAAACAAGGCTGTTCTTGCCTTTCTGGCCTCTCGTTTACTGCCAAATCACTTCACATTGAAAGGTTTTGATATCAGTCATGCATTGGGTTATTGTTGAGGTGGCTCTATTGAAGTTATTGTACTGACAGCGTAATAATGCCGTACAACAGGCTTGAGAGAGGCAGGAAAATAATCCAGCTGAGCTTTGTAGTGTTTCAGTTTTCTGATGGCCACTGTGTGGTAAAAGAGCACTGTTTCTTTCATTCCAGTTGTGTGGTAAGATGAATTGTTCCCCAGTGGGGACTAATTGAAGTGAATTTGTGGTCATGCATTTTATTTAGTTCTCTTAAAGTAAACTCCACTTGAATAATACTGTGCTTTACATATTACCATGAGTAGAAAAGTTGTGGCACTTATTTTGTACTGTCGCCAAACACCCTGACCCTTTATATTGAGCTCCCAGGAACAAAGATTCGGATCAGACTGGTTCTGTATTTATATTGGAGCCAAAGTAACCAAGTTTCACTTGCTTTAGCGATGCCCATGGCAGTGATTTAATTTGAGGAAGTGATTTTATATGCAGTACTGGCATTTAGTGACCCCTGAAAGCAACAGAAAATCAGAATCATGCACGCATTTTGAAGAGCACATCTGATTGATTTAACAATGGTTAAAAATGAATACTAGTTTTAAGAGTAACTTTCAGTATTAAAATTGGGTCCATCGGTTCACAAAAATATAAAATGTGGATGGGGCTGAACAATAATTCAATATCAATATGTATCGCAATATAATTCTTTTCAATAACGGTGATATGATTTTTAAACTCATTTCCGATATTTCGATATACATTACCAGTGTTTCCCATACATTGATTTATTTGTGGCGTTTGACTTCATTGAATAAACATGAGCACTGCACGTTTCAAAATCAAAACACGGCGCGGGTGTTTTATATGAATGCATCTCTGAAGGGAACTGACTGTCTAAAGAAAAGTTTCTATGACATTTTCATTTTATCTGATAAAGTAGCATTCATGAGCGGAGCTGATTTGAGTACAGCCGTTACCGGAGAAACCGTAAGTTCTACCGCTCTCAATGCACCTCCTGCTGGCAGACAATCAGTTTGCATTTTCAATAAGCCCGTCTCCAGCAACATGTTTTTGTTGTTGCTCTTTTTTTCTGCAGCAACTCAGTTTTTTTTTCATATTTTTTATCCTGGCTGATGCACATTTGTTTCAATCTATAACAGTATTCAGCCACCCTACATTACAGTCAAAGGTTTGTGAACAGTAAGATGTTTAATGTTTTTTTTAATTTTTTTTTAAGAATTCTCTTCTGCTCACCAAGTCTGCATTTATTTGATCCGAAGTACAGCAAAAACAGTCAAATTTAGAAATATTTTCTATTTGAATATATTTTAAAATGTAATTTAGTCCTGTGATACAAAGCTGAATTTTCAGCATCATTACTCCAGTCTTCAGTGTCACATGATCCTTCAGCAATCATTTTAATATGCTGATTTGCTGATTATCAATATTTAAAACAGTTGAATAAATTTTTTCAGGATTCTTTGATGAATAGAAAGATCCAAAGATCAGCATTTATCTGAAATAAAAAGTTTTTGTAACATTATACACTATACCATTCAAAAACTTGGAGTCAGTAAAAATATAGCTTTGAAATCACAGGAATAAATTGCATTTTAAAATATTTCCAAATAGAAAAGAGTTATTTTAAATAGTAAAATTATTTCAAAATGTTACTGTTTTTGTTGTATTTTGGATCAAATAAATGCAGGCTTGGTGAGCAGAAGAGAGTTCTTTCAAAACAATAAAAATCTTACTGTTCAAAAACTTTTGACTGGTATGTTAGAAGATATAAAAAATTAATAAGGTGAGTCTGAGATATTTATTTGACAGTGATTTCACATTTCTGGTTTGTATGAAGGCCAAATACAAATAAAAGGTGAACATTAATTTATTTGTGCTGTTTTTTTTTCTAAAGTATTATATGGTTTTATATGAGGTGTCATAGACTTGGCAAATTCATTTTTCATAAGTTTGTATGCACAGACATCTGTTGTGGGCGTTCTTGGCAGTTTTTACAAGGCTTTTTAAAATAGTATTCATATCGATATCGGAATTATATCATATCGACCGAAATTAAGAAATATATTGTGATATAAATTTTGGCCATATCGTCCAGCCCCAAATGTGGAAATGAAATAAAATCTTGGTTAGTCTGATGTGCTGCCAAAACCTCATCACATGTGGCTTCCCTCATAAATCAACTGCCATGCCATATAATTCATCAAAGAGTACATTGTCTGTAGTTATTAATCTGAGCATGAATGTGGTATTGGAGTTTCTTATTTTGGCGGACTAGCTAAAGAGTTGCCGGGGGATGACAAGGCAATGTAACCTTGGTTGTTTGTAGGAGTTTGTATACCTTACCGCTAGGGCTGGGTATCGATTTAGCAAGCTCTTGATTCGATTCTCAATTTTTTTTTTTTTTTTTTTTACATTTAAGTGAATATAGTTTTAATACAAATGCTATTTCTAGATAAAGATTTATTAATATTTATTAGCAGTAGTAGCATTGAGTCTGAGTTCTGACAGTTTCTTAACGTTAAACAACTTTTATTTTGACGGGTTGCAGTGAAGAACTTGCAGCTGCTGTGTATGTGATATGACGGTAGTTTTCTCAAATGAAACGGTAAAATGCTAATGAAGTGACTCTCAGAGCAGCTGGAGATGACATTCGTGTTCATATCATCATATAGTGAGACGGCAGAAGCTGAAAACACAGAGAGCGTCATCCACGCTCGAGTATGTGTGTAGTAAACAAAACAGTGCATTAAACTACTTCAGTCTGTGTGCATTGAATTTATTTAATACACGAGTTTCACAATTTGAGTTGAATTACTGAAATAAACGAACTTTTCCACGACATTCTAATTGGTTGAGATGCACCTGTATTACTATAGCATTTCACCTGAGCATTGCGAATCACGCAATTAGATTCTTAAAATTCTTTGTCAAACGTAGGAACAGCTCAATGGTTAGACAGCCATTAGTGAGTATCTGTTAATCAATTTTGCCTAGAGATATTTTGACCCAAACTTCTTGTTTATGAAAGTGCTTTGGCACATTGATGTTTTTAGTCTTGCATAAAATACTTGCATGATCAACATTTCTATTGGGTTGAAGAAAGAAGAGATGAACATTCCAAAATGTGGGAAAATTTATTTTGCTTCAGTTCATTTCCTCCAGAAAGGATTTTCTAGTGCTATTTGGATGAATGTATGTTTTTAGTGACTGCATTTCTCGAAGGTCCCAAGGCTGCAATAGCCCCAAATCACCATGCAGTTGCTTGATATATTTAGAGTACATTCTGCAAAAAGTTGTCTTGGTCATTTAGGTGGTCACTATATATTATTTTATCATTTTAGGCCTTGCCCATATGTGTTGCAGATAATCTCTAATTTACTTACCCTTGGTAAAGCGTAGCTTATGCTGTTTTTTTTTTGTACCTGTGTAAACAAAGACAGCTATCAGCTGTGCTGTGTACAGTTGACGTCAACATGCAGGTACACAAAGCTGGCTCATTTTCAGCTGCTTTGAAACGCACAATCAGTCATATTACTTAAATGTGAGATCAAATGTGTCAAAGCTAACATCACATAATGTGGCCACATGTATATCACAGTGAATGGTTTTTGTCAAAGGTTCTTGATTACTCTTAATGAACAGCTTTAATAACCTGTTTTGCTTGCTACACATTTAGTGTGAGGAAGTTTCAAACTAGAATTTATATTTATAAACTGTTTCTGTCACTTATATATATTAAAATGGTGAATAAAGTTACATTAAGTTAAATTAATTTTGTTTCTTTTTGTATTTTCTCAGCTTTCCTCTGATGCCCCACAACTGTCCAGACCCTCTCTGAACTGCCGTGATCGAGTGGAATTGAAAGGCTGATTGGAGAGAATATCTGTCACCCAGGTAAAATGGCTGATACTACAGAAGCAGAGAGCTGAACATCACACATTGCCCCCTTTTCTTCTTTGTTCGAGGATCATTTTATGTGGACATTTCCCCCTTCCATTTCAATTTTCTCATCATGGCTATGCATGATATGAATCGTGCCAAGGGTTTCCCTTGCAAAGAATGCGACATCATTTGCCCAAGTACACCTAGCCTACTGGAGCACATGAAAGCACACTATCATCAAGAAGAGAATGGCAGATTTGAATGTGATCAGTGTGGACGCATTTTTAAGCATGCCAGTAGCTTGGCTTCTCACAAAAAAACTCATGAAATGGGCTCCTTCCAGTGCCCTGTCTGCACCAGAACGTTGCCCAATGCAGTGGCGCTCAAAAACCACCTCCGCATCCACACCCTGTCTCCAAGTGCCCAAGCTGAAGAGGAGAACGATGACAATGTTGATGAAGAAAGGGATTATAATCTAGCACAAAATCTGTCTGATGCAGCTTTCAGGAGTCACATTAACAACAGTGGAATGATGCCTGGCCATGACCACGACAAACAAAAATCTCCAGGATCTGAAGATGCCTGGGACAGACCATTCAAATGTGACCAATGTGACAGGACATATCGTCATCATGGCAGCTTGGTAAACCATAAGAAGTCTCATCAAGAGGGCACGTATAAGTGCAATGTCTGTTACAAACAGTTCAATAATCTTGCAGCTCTCAGTGCTCACGAACGCACTCATTCAAAATTTAAGCCCCCTGGAATGTCCATGGGAGCCCTTGTGCCTGAAGGACCATCTGACCCTCGTCCCCTTGGCCCCCAGAATGATGACATGGCATCCAGCTTTTGTCATCTTTGTCAAGTTGCTTTGCCTAATAAGAATGACTTTCAAGAGCACCTTTTGTTACATAATGCTGCATCATCTTCATTGGGGCTAACACGTAGTTTCCCAGGGATAGTGCCTCATCATCTTAGTTCTGTTCGCTCCCCAGCGGTGAATCCTTATACACCTGCTCTAGGTGACCCTCTTCCACTGCCTCCATTACCCGACAAGCGTTATGACCCAATGCTAGGCCCTCCTGTTAATAATCCCATATACACCTGTGCATATTGTGGAGCGGGACATCCTGACTTGGAGAGTCTCAAAATTCATTATCTTACCCATGACCCTCACACCACAGCACATGCTCAAGGTGGCCCTGCTATTTTAAATTCTGCTAGACTGGCTTCAAACTCTCAACCATCAATATCATCATCCAATGGTGAGACAAGGTCACAGGAGCAGTCTGCAGCCATTGAAGATGCTGAACGCCGATTTAAGTGCCAAGAGTGCGGGAAAAGCTATCGACATGCTGGGAGTCTAGTTAATCATAAACGCTCCCATCAAACTGGTCATTATCAGTGCACTGTTTGCTGTAAGCAGTATCCACACTTAGCAGCACTTCATAGCCACCTCCGTAGTCACAAAACCCGGCCAAATTCACAATCGATGGGTACTGAGGGAGATTGGCTTTCCTCTGAGCCACTGACAGGGCTAGACTCTCAACAAGGCTTTGTACATTCTCAGGATCAGGAGAGTGGTGCAACAACGCCAATTTCACTGCCCGGTAATCTTGGTGATGCAGCACATTTTGTCCCAGACGGTTCCCATAACAGTGGCCTGGATTCACTGGAATTCCATGACCGATTCGATGACTCTCTTGCCCAAAGCAATTCTGGTCACTCACCTCTTCCACAAAACCATCGTCAAGCAAACCGTGTTAACCAAGGCGGTTTGACCAATGGTTACATGGGTAACATAAGCTTCCATAGTCCTGGTGGTGCCTCCCTGCCAGCAGGCAGTGCCAACCTTAAAGAAAGTGCTCGTCAGAGACGTAGTCATGACCCGATGCAGTTTGGAGGTGCTCAAGACAACTCCCAGGGCAACAGTAAAAGAATGGATAACAAAGACGATGATGACGATGGAGAGGTTTATCAGTGCACAATCTGTGGAAACCATTACGCCAGCCTGAGGGCACTTCGTAGCCACTTACGAAGCCATGGGGTTAACCATGGGGCAGGACCCTCCTCTGCCCTCTCTCCAATAGGTGAGCAAGAGTGGAGGAGGCGACAAGAGGGTAGTACAACCAGTCTTTTGATCTGTAGCACATGTGGCCAGAGCTTCAGCAGAAAGCAGGACTTGCTTAACCACGAGCTAGTCCACGGACATCCCCGGCCAGATGGATCTACACAGGGCTTGGGTGGCACTAGCTCTAATTCTAATGGCAAAATGGATGGACGGAACCACATTTGCGTTGACTGTGGCATGTTCTTTGCAGATCGCCATCAGCTGATCACTCACCTGTGTCCAGGCAAGGCGAGAGTGGGGGCATTGAACAAGGCTATGAATGGAGCTAAAGGGATGACGGGTGGTGCTGGTACCAGTGGCAGCGGGGGCCCTGTAGACCCTCAGCAGTTGCCAGACTCTGATGATCGGCCCCACAGGTGCGACCAGTGTGGAAGGAGTTACAGACACCCCTGCTCCCTGCTCAACCATAAGAAATCTCACAAGACTGGGGTCTTCCGCTGCCTTGTCTGCCAAAAACGCTACTACAACCTACTGGCTCTCAAGAACCACCAGAGGACTCATTTTGACTTAAAGAGGTTAGCCAGCATTGCATGTGCCCTATTATACTCTAACTGTTTAGTTCTCTTTGCATACTTTGAATGCTTATGTATTATCATGAGTTCCCCACTCATGTGATTACCCAGGTCATCACTGAATGATTAGATTTTAATGAAATTGAGTGTCAAGGCAGTGTGCACTGGTGATTTTTTTTTTCCCATTAGAGAAGATGAGGGCAAGAAACATACTGATATACACGCATACACGCAGTTGAGTCTGAATTTCATAACGTCTGTACCCCATTTGAGCATTGTGTAGTCATCTTTGTATTTGTAAGGGGACCTTCCCTTTTTCTATTTCTTCCTTTTTTAGAAGAGCATTTTAACACTGCTTTCTTATGTTTGTTTTTGTGTGTTTTGTCTCTTCGCAGGCACAAATGTGAGGAGTGTGGGAAAGCCTTCAAGATTCAGAAGCAATTGATAAATCATCTACGGCTACACGAAGAGCACAGAGCAAAGACCGGAGATCGAGACCAACGGGTTCAAAGCATGTCTCATCCCAATGGTGCCCGCTATGAGGGAGGCCCATCGCAGCTCCAAGCTATGAGGATGGTTGAGCCCAAAATTCAGAATCCTCCTGTGAACACCAATTATGGTCAACCTCAAGGTTTCAAGAAACCGTATGTGGGTGCTAGGGCCCAGCAAGTTGATGACAACAGCGGTCGCCGCCCCTTTGCTTGTGATCAGTGTGGACGTACTTACCGTCATGCTGGCAGTCTGGCCAATCATAAGAACCTACACAAGATTGGTGAATACCACTGCAACGTGTGCAACTCCACTTATCCAAATCGACTGGCAATGAAGAACCACCTCCGAATGCATTTCGCTCTTAAGAAATATGCCTGCACTGACTGCGGTAGGGGCTTCAGGAACCAGAGGCAGCTTGAAACACATAGCAGCAACCAGCTCTGCAAAGATCTTCCTGGTCCCCTTCCTGGTCCCAGCATGCAGACTGCTCCTCTTCCAACTGAATATGAATGCGATGGGTGCTCTCAAGTCTTTACTACAACCACAGATCTGGCCTCGCATAACTGCAGTGCCCAGCTTCCTTCTTCCTCTGCCTCCCTCAACAGCTCTAATATGAGCATGGAGACAGGTGACCTGGGGTCTCCAGAGCGTGAAGAACGTCCTTTTACCTGTGACCTATGTGGCTGTTCTTACAAGCATGCTAGCAGTCTGCTGAACCACAAAAATACACACAAAATTGGCAACTTCAACTGCTCATTTTGTGACAAGCCGTACACCAACTACATGGCCCTGCGCAATCACATGCGTATCCACACGCAGAAGAAGCGGCATATCTGCTCAACCTGTGGCAAGGCTTTCCGGCTGGCCCGCTTCCTTCGGAATCACCAGAGAGTTCATGAGGAGGGCCACACCCGTTTCGGCTGCCCCACCTGCGGGAAGAGCTTCCAGGGTCGTTCTGGGCTGGCCAGGCACCGCTGCGGGGACAACCAGGTAGGCAAGGAGGGCGTGAGGAAGGCCACTTCAAGCACAAGAGAGGGAGAGGAATACCGGTTCACGTGAGTTTACGTCTGTTGTTCGTGATTTTTGAAGTGAACTAGTAAAGATCACAGGTTTCTACATGTCTATTACAGGTATATGATCTCCAATCCGGCTTCCTTGGGACCATACGCGTGCCGGAATTCGGATTTTTCTGAAGTTTGGACAGTATGATTAGTGGAGACCAGATAAGTTACCCCCCTTTGCTTTCAGTTAGCAATATGCATTAGATTGCAAGGATGTCTTGATATAATGGGTGAATTTTGATGTACTTACTAGGTAGATGTGTGTGTATTGTACCAAATCATTGATTCCCTCCTTATTTATTGATCTGATTGATCATATTCTAGAATGTATGGTGTAGTTTACTGTAGTTACCATTTGAGCATTCAGTTGCCATAAGTACTCATACTGACCATCTTACATCAGCTGTTGTGCTTCCAGTAATAACTATTGATCTGGGCCCAATAGCATGTAGCATGGGACTTAAACCCATTTATTAAATGCATGTTTACTAAATATAAATATAGCTTTTGTTGCTTTTAAGCTCCATTTGCTGTCAAGACAATATAAATATCAAGCAGAAAACAGTTTTAGAAATGTGTCAACATATTAACACTAACACACTACTTCCGTATTATCATATTACATGATGAGAACAAACATTCATAAATTCACATAAAGAAAAAACAAAACGCGCTGCTTCACTACGTACATGTGCTTAGTGCTTGGAAAACAAGTTCACCACACTTGTTTTCCATGTTTTATTCCAACCATTAATCCCAAAAGCTTATTTGCTGTACAGTTATGTTATTTAAAAAAAGGCTTCCTGTGTGTACTCTTTCTATACGGGGTAACATTTACCTGTTGAATCGTTTAGTATAAGTACTATTAGTTTGAAAACAAACAGTGATTTGCAGTACATTTTTCTCATGACTAGGTTTGTCCTGTAGACTGTTACAAAAGTATACATCTACAGTTCATATATTACCACCATAAATTATATAGAATATTATACCACTACCTTTATTTGAACACCAAACACAATTGGTAGATACTTTGTTACAATTCATATTCAAGTTTTCCTCTCCAAGCTGGGCCAGTTTTTTTTATTTTTGGCAGCTGGATTCAAGATCATATACCTGTATTTGTGTATCCGTCAATGCAGTTATCATAGAAGTCAGCTACATGTTGTCAGGTTACTTTCAGACTAATCTAGGTTACTAATTATTGAGGGGTTAAAAGGACAGTGAGCAGGGGAGATTTACTTTTCCTCTCATGTCTTCACAGATGTGACCAGTGTGGCCGATCTTACCGGCATGCCAGCTCACTCCTTAATCACAAAAACACCCACACTGTTGGCATCTACCATTGCGCTGTGTGCCTCAAGACCTATTCCAACCTGCTCGCACTCAAGAACCATCGTCGCATCCATTCTGAAACTCGACGGCACCGCTGTCCAGAATGCGGCAAGGCTTTCCGCGTCTGCTCCCAACTGCAAAACCACCGCCGTGTGCACCAAAAAGAGCGGGAGTTTGCCTGCACTCTGTGCCAGCGGAGCTTCCCTACCCAGGCTAGCTTCCGACTCCACTTGGAAATGCAACATGGCCGTGCCCCAAAAACATCGCAACAGCCTGGGGTTTCGTCCAGTGGCTCAGATGTGGGTTGGGGCTCTGGGCTTGACCTTACGCTGATGCAGGCCCAGGGACTGGATCCTAATGGGCTCCCAAAGCTTAACCCATCACACCATGGCCCCAGTGGCAGCAGCTCATCTGGGCATCAACAACAACAGCAGCAACAGCAGAGTCGCAGTGAGGCGGGGTGCAAGTCGCATGTCTGTGATCAGTGCGGCCGTGGTTACCGTCACGCCAGCTCACTTCTGAATCACAAGAACAGCCACAAGATGGGCACCTATTTCTGCAACTCCTGTCAGAAGGAATTCTCCAACCTGATGGCACTCAAAAACCACAGACGCATCCACACTGAACCCAAGCGTTACCAGTGCCCGGACTGCGGTAAGGCTTTCCGGGTCTCCACCCAGCTCATCTGCCACCGCCGCATCCACACCAAGGAGAAGCCTTTCTCGTGTCAGCAGTGTGATAAGCGCTTCTCCAGCAAATCCAACTTAAGGCACCATCAGAAGGTCCATTGGAACAGCTCGGCACCTTCTTCAAGTCTGAACTTGAGCACCCACTTCTTGGGTATGCCGTCTGGGCCCTTTTTATAGTGGTGAGAACTGGGGAAGCAGAACTTTCGGTTTGCTTCGGAGATTCATGCCAAGGCTTTTGGAGGTGCCAAAACCCCCATTCCTTTTATTCTCAGACATCTCTAGTGCTTGAGGTGTGGCTGTGAGGCTTTTGTTGAACGGGTTGTTGTTTAGGTTAAGAGAACTGTCCCTGCATGCACCCTGAAACATTGAATTAAACAATGGATTTGTTACATCGCGTAATGACTGTTAGGTTTAGGTCATAGTGACATTTTCCCCACCTTTTCTCTCATCCTAAACACCACAGGTGACCTTACTTGCATTTTAGTTCCCTTTGGGGGTGGGGGACATTGAGGGCCACTGCCTTCATTTCTGATACCAGCCTTTCGAAGAAGTGCAAACTAGCTGTGGTCTTGTTTAAATTCTTGAAAACGGATTGCTTTCGGATGAGACATTTCCGTATATATTGTGTATTAAATAGCACATTTCCCACCATGGTACTGTTAGATTAGTATTGTTTTTGTGATGTCACAATGGGCAGGTTAAATTATAGTGACTTTAGGTTCAAAATGGACACGTTTCCCATGGTCAGGGTAACTGCCACAAGAAACACGCATTGGAAAATGATACATTTCATCCCATGCCCAGCTTTGATTGAGAGTCTTGAAAGCATTCTCAATTTTCAATCCTAGACAATACAAAGAAAACGCGTTGACTGTCCGATGAATTCCGAGATGTGTCGAGCAACTTGTATGTTTAACAAGTAGTAGTAACTATGTTTAACAGTGTATAGAGCGTATTTGAAACGTCTTCAGTTATTGGAGGCAACACATTTATTTGTTGTGTAAGACTGTCAAAAAAATGTTTTTGTACTCCTCCCCCTTTCTGTTGATGTTCTAACTTTTCTAACTTGTGTGGTCCTTGCAGCACGAAGATGAGCTTCAAACATTATTATTCAGCAGATGACAGCATTGCCGTTATTGGGTTCATTTCTTAGTGGCGTCATTCATTCGTTCCCCCTTTAATTTTATGATGTTGCTCAGAACCCATATTTTAAAACTGCAACTAACTTGCTAGTGTATAGAAGCGATAGGTTGTGCTATGAAAAAAAAAATTGGGAGAAAAGTGAAAGGGGGAAAAATGTATATTGATAGGCTTGTAATGGCATTTGGTTTCACCTTGTATTGTATTGTATCTCTGACTGTATTATTTACAGGAAAACTTTTATAAAAGACCACCGTAGTATGCATTTTATTTATATTAACACTTGTAACTGAAAACGCTAGTTTTAGAGCTCCCAGTTTTAGGATTTCTTGTTTCGACTCCTCCAGAGGCTATCGGACACGGAGTCAGGAATGGCAGGACTCCTAAAGAACACTTGTTATAGTGACTGTAATATCCTCTTTCATTGCCATTATTTGTTATGCTTTTAAACGTCCCTTGTGCAATAAACAGGGAACTGTAATAATGTGTGTTTTGATTGCAGTACAATGAGTGTAAACATATCGCTGTATTATTATATTGCCTTTCTCACGTGATGTTGTGACTGTCTCTCCCACGCTCATGTCAAGATTGGATGTGCCGGTTTCACTCTTTAAGCTCACGCGTTAAGGAATTATTTTGTGATCATTACAATCAGCAAGGCAATCTTATTTTAACTCCTCAGTTACACCATGTTAACCCATGTATTTATTTGTTTTGGCTTTCTCTTTTTGATTTAATTGTGTTTTACTATTTTGAGCTTGTTTTCAACCTATATTACCTGGGAGCACTGGTGCTAAGTCAGTGTATTTTGAAGGCATTCATGATGAGTATGCAGCGACAGCGACCACTAAAGGCGCCCAGCCACGCGTGACATCGGCGAGAAGAAAAGCGCGCCATCTGCTGCTTGCAGTTATCAAGCAGCAGATCACAAAACTCGCATATCGCAAAGGTAACGATTCTCATTATAAAATATTTAATGCTTTAATGACATTCTAATAAAAAAGGTAGATCAGTTTAACAGGATTTAGAAGGGTTTAATTTTTTATTTTTTTTTATTTAGTTCTTCCTATTCCATCAATGGTCCACACTCCAACCCAGTAGGTGGCGGGCAGTGTTGCCAACTTAGCAACTTTTCAGACCCCCTTAGCGACTTTTTTTTCAAAAAAGCGCCTAGCGACTTGGACAAACCTTTTTTAGTCTCTGAGACCCGGGGGTACTGCCGCGTTAGCGCAATGTCTTGTTTTCCCAGCGCTGTTCAGCCAGCGGCAGAGAGGAGCAGTGCTTTCAGTTAAAATAGATATTCTGTCGCTTCTAACTCTATTTTACATGCAAATATAGCCGAAATCACAGCACAGCCATTGTCTTTATTGTATGTGTATTTGATTTCATTAGATGACGTCTCGATTATAAATCAGGATTTTAGTGCAGATTAACATCTAGTAAGGCAGAGCTGGTTAGTCTTAATGGGCTGCGTTTCAGTCACTATTTCATATTCATCCCGTTTTCTGACAACAGAAACAGTGAAATATATCAATGAAAACAGTTCTGTTGAGAATTTGGCTGCATTAAAATACAGTTTGTGAGCACAGAGAGGTGAGACAATATGACGCACTGATGTCATGAATATGCTAATGGACGTATGACGTAATTTAGCGACTTTTCAAGCAGGCTTAATGGTGCGTTCAAGTCATGTCGGATAGATCGTATTTACGAGTTGACGCACATGAACGCCACCACAAAGTCGTTATTACGTGTGGGAAACTCGAAATTTTCTTTAAGCCCCGAGTTTCCGAGTTGGGGGCGTGTCAATGAGCAACATGGCGGAATCAATGGATGCAACGTCTGTAGTTGACGGTAAATTTTTGTTTAAAGGGGTCATATGATGCGATTTTTTTTTTTACACCTATAAAAATTACATGCATAATTCATGTTTTGTCTGAATTGAGAGTAATATATCTAAACCTCGGCATGAAAGATTAACATACAAAGCTTGTAGCTCAAACAGCACACAGTGGCTGAATTATTTTTAAACGAAAATTTACAGCCTGTTGCTTAGCAACTGGAAAACCAGCCCTTCATACCTGACAAGTTTGGCAAGTTTTCACTGCAATGACTAAATTAATTAATTTAGAGTAATGATAAGCACTTGTTGGTCTTGCACAGCTCCCAGGGCATCTTCTGCTGCAATCAATAACAACGTAATTGAGCAAAATCCCATTATCTTTCTAAATAACTTTATCTACTTTGCACACATGGGTCAGGGGTGAATGTGGCTGGCTTAATAGTTAATTGAAAGTGTGTCCAACACTTTACAGTGGATGAAACATCTTTAGCACCGTTCGTTTGGAATTAGTGTGCTAAATGACATTCGAGTTACAATTTCCAGGAGGACATCTTATTTCATTAACTGATTCAGATGGGACTTGTGTCATTTTTGTTGTTATAAATTGACATTCACGCAATTCACAAATGACAATATATTATGTACATAATTAAGGTGAGGATCAAACCTGATGCTGCTACCACAGTGGCTGTTCTGAATGGTTTCCAGGATCAAGTCTCTTTATTGATTTAATTTAGTTTTCATGATGGAAAGCCAGCAGGCAGTACTTGAAACTCCAACTGTGTATATTTCACCTAGAAAGTTGGCAAAAACATCTAAATCCATAATGACGATGCACCCGGCAGAGCAGTGTGAAAATTAGCTTGAAAAACACTGTCAGTATATATGCTTGATGAATATACAAGCTTCCTTTTCACATTATTGACATCCTCCACCCCACCCATGATTTGAGAAAGGAGTAAAAGTAAGGGAAGACAACAACAGCAGTTGTACACTGGACAATTGTTTTTTTCTTTATTTTTTGTTTCAGTTCATAATATCTGTTTGTTGGGGTTTTTCTTTTTTCATTTTTCATTTCAACTTAAAATTTTGACACACTTATAAAAGACAGCATCTGCATAGAGTTCTCATCTTAAAGATCCATGGAGAAAAGAGGGAGAGAGAGAGAGAGAGAGAGAGAGATTGTGAAGGGAGGAAGATAGCAAAGGGTTTTTAGGGGAGGAGAGGGATACTGGTACGCCACACTAACCAAACAGAACAGCAAACAGTATTACAAGAGAGAGGGGGGAGAGAGGGACAGTTATGTTGTTTGTTTGTATCTTTTTCCTTTTTTTACAATACAGTACACACATACACACACAGAAAATAAAAGACAGAAGTTGCAATTCCAGTCAAAGTTGCAGGAATCGATTTAATTTCTTCCTTCCCATCCTTGGTGCCCATCTCATTGTGGTTTCTGCCCTGAATGGACTTTTAACTTAAATCCTAGTTGGGCGAGAAGACGTTTGGCGACACGTAAAACGATGGCTGGAACCACGGTTAGTGGCTGTTGTTTCCCTCAACTCCCAAAATAATATTGAAGTCAGCGCTCTTCAGTGCTTTCAAATGCGTGTGTCAGAAAGCCCTTTTCTTTGTATTGCACAGATGAGTGTTATTCTGTTTGCTTTGCGCATTATTGTTTTCCTACTGTACTTTAAAAAAACCTTCCAAATCCCAAGAACTGCGCTCTTCGTATAAGAGCAGAGCTCATCCCGCGTTACCTTTTACTAGAGCATTTGAGTTTCAGCCATGCTACAGTCTACTCATGCAAGGTTCTCTAACCGACACTGATTATGAAAGCGTCAAAACACGTACCACGAAATTTGCCATTGCCAATGTGGTGGACCTCTGCAAAGAAAAGCATTCAAGGTGCCTGGAAGCTACAGATGGTGTGCATTTGACCTGTAGACCTATTGATGGTGTACATGGAGGGAAGCACTTTTTTTCCCCTCAGAGTTGAACCGGTAATGGCTCTCTGAGGTAACGCAACGTATTGTATTGAATCTGATGGTAAAGCATTGTTCCTTTCCTTCGTTATAGAGCACCCTTGACATCACTGAAAGCGTCGGATGCTGCTTTAAGACAAGCGAGCAAGCGGTCGGCAGCAAATCGCTGCGACCAGGACAAAGAACAAGAAAATCAATCAACCTCACAACTTTGACAGGAACTATTTTAGTAGTTTTATACATGGACATGCAAGTCATTTTTTTCTCTCTTTGAAATATTTACAATAATTACAAGACAAAGATTCAGTTCAGATTGACAAAATCGCGAGCATTCAATAGTACTACTAATATAACACAACTTCTCGGGATTCTTTAAATCATCGTAGTGATATAATTCATCACATTTGATAATGGTATTATTCAATTATGTCATCCTTATCCAGTCATCTTCCCGTTCTAATTAGAATAGTGTTTTCATCACATCATTACAGGCCATTCTCTGTAATTGATGATCATTTTGCTGAAATCACAGTTTGAGCACCATCTCCACAAACCGTTTCCTCATTCTAAATCTAACACTGAAACAAGAATACTGGTATAAAGTTTAATGGGAATATACATCGAAGGAATGACACAAAAGGGGATGAAATTAAGGAGGATCATGGCTGGGGCTGTTGAGAAAAATCACGATCACAGGTCTTGGGCGCTCATTAGCCGTGGACCGAGAAGTCGTATCAGTTAACGTAAAAGTCTTTGCTAAAGCACATGTGGAAACTAAGCGAGCATTACAATCTACAAAGCAGTCTACATAGCAGCAGACATCTTCGTCGATCACGGCGGAAGCGTTCTAGCTTTGTTGTGTCGCTGTTCGCTTGCCATGCGAATTAGGCTTAAGGGTTTTTTATTCACCTGCAGTGATGAGGCACTCAACAACCCCAACCAAAAAGACTATTATGCAGTTAAGCTCTAAAAGGTACATTGTTTTTTTTATATATAATAGTTTGTAATTTTCACTCATTTACAAAATGCCTTCTCAATGTGCTGTGTTATGCCAGTGCTGTCTGGTCATATCAGTGTCTGTGTGACAAACATCCAAAAACAGTGTTGAAAAATGAAAATAAGACAACTGAGAAAACTTTCATCCAGATCTGTGCCCATGTCAGTATACAGATTTTTTATTTCATTTTCTTTTAACCAGAGCTGATCTAATGTCTACGTCTAATGTATTGCCAGCACAGAGGAAGCAATGCAAGTGAGTTGAACAAGGGGAAAATGGTAACATAAACAGCATCATTGAGGGGAGCAAGAAAAAAACAACATACAGTACACAGAACATTTGAACATTGTTGGGGGATATTTGTTTTACGTAGCTGTTTTTGGAGAAAGTGCTTTAAAACGAACAAGCTTGTGTAGTATACATATACATATTGTTCAGAATGAATAGAAACAAATAAATAAACCTTTATATCGAGAACCTTGTCGCTGAAAGCGGTGGAACTGAAAACAGTCAATGTATACGCAAGATAGTTCACAAGATTTACGGGCAGGGTGGACTACACAATACAGTCGACTGTAACATTGTGCTCTGTACTCGCATAATGCTTTGGCTTTTTAGTCTTATTACTTTTCTTAACATTTGAATGAAGTCGGCACAGAACTGGAGCGCTAGAGCTGCATACCATAGACCTGCAGACCAGAGAAGCCCCTTGCGCCCGAGGCCGGTGCGACCGAGGGCTCCAACAGCAGACGAGCACACACTCTCGCACAACCACACACACACACACAAATGCTCATGCTCACATATACAGCAACGTGTACGTAAAAAAGGAAAAAATGCCGAAGGGACAGGGCACGCATACATGGCCTTTTGAGTTGCACAATTCGACACCGCAGCACACGACTCACAATAAAGAATAGTCTTACGAAAGAATTCACATATCATCACCAGTTAAGCACAACAATCAAGTTCGGAAAAACATCAGGGGGAAGGGAAAATGAACAAGATGCGCAAAAATGATTCGTACCCAGAGTGTTTCCAGAGGGCGAGGAGGGGGGGCAAATACGTCGTTTTACACTACGGATGTGGTTTAGGAACAAAATACCCGACAACAAACAGATTTTTGTATTCATGTGCACATCCACAGGGAACACATTCATGGGGACCACGGTAAAACTCCAGCATCGCCAGGGTCATGATGAAATAGGCAGCAGAACTAGTAAATAAAGTCAACCCCCCCCCATCCAACCCTTAGAGAGTCATAATAAATCATCATAAATTTAAAAAACAAACATATTAACAAAACGGAAAACGGTACAACCCAAAAAATGTGGCGGCATACGACATTGTTTTCTTTGATTGTAAAGTGCACACATGATCGAGAGCCATGCAAACTAACAAAGCGAAAGTTGCATGCGTTAACAAATAAGGGCCTTCCAGCTATATCGTCTACTAAAAAACAACACCGACATACATATTTACCTCATTTTACCATACATGTAAGTGATTCGACACTAAATACACAGAAGTTTCAAAGAAAACATGCTGGACGTTACTGGAATGATTAAAGCAAAATAGTCCCGGCCCTCTGCCTCAGGCTTTGTAAAAAGTGTACAGTATTTATCCCCAAAATCCATTCCTGTTCCCTACTACTTTGCTTTGGGTAGGTAAAGGGGTGGTGGGACGGGGTGGGGGGGCTCCTGTTATATATTCTATGATGAGCAGTATATGGAAAATGAAGTCCGTATTGAGAAAAGGAGTGCACTTTCAGAGTTGGTACATGTCATGAACGTCATGAACATGAGGGTAAGGGCGTTCTAAGAGTGCAACGAATCTGAATCAAGCCAAGAGGGATTCTTCATCAAAAGAAAACAAAAAAAAAAACCTGGGCTAAAGTTTGGTTTTAAATTTTAGCCCTTGAATTTAAAACAAGCAGTACATAATTAACCAATCTGGCACTTTCTGTCCACAAAGAAAAGGATGCAACGAATTCATGATGCAGCTGTTTGATTTAAGAAATAATCTTTGGACAAAATCGAAGCGTCCTATTCTAAGCTAGAGTTATCATAACAAGATGCCGTCTCTCTGGGCGTTCAGAGCTAAATTTAAGTTATTTCATATAAAGTTGTTGTGTAAATGTCTTTCTATTTAATCACTGCATAATAAGTGTCCTGACCAGCCGTACAAGTTTCTTCAATTGAACTGAAGAATGCATCTACAGGTAAATATTTCATCAGATAGCTCATCTGCACTGCACCTACTCCCATTGTTTCAGATATGTAGAATTTAACAATAAGGGTCTAAGAGTGTCTATCACGTCCCCGTAGTTAATTTTATTACTCTCTCTTCATAAACTAGCACCAAGGTGAAACGTCAAGCAAACTCTCAAAATGATCCTTCAAAACCAAAACGGTCCTGTTCAAGCCCATCCTTTATATTATAATGTAAAATATATATGCAATTTATGAAACAAGGCAAATAAAAAAGGCGCAAAACTAACGTAAAATAAGGAAAATTCATTTCAGCAGACCTAACCCCCCTCCAAAAGATAATATTTAGGCTAGGCGTTGCTTCAAGTATTAACATTTCTCAAAATTTTCCTTATAAGAAATCGTCTTTCAGAATCTTTTCATGAATTAATTCAAAAAGCAGGGGCAAATCACTATCAAGACTGCATAGTTCAACAGTTTGCGCAATGCCACTCTATCTATCCCAGTGTAGCTTTGAAACGTGTTAAAATGAAATGTCCGTTCCTCTGCTGCCTACAGCAAATGAAGTAAAAACAAAATCATCTTCATGTACAAGCTTGGTGATATCAATTCCTCTCACAATTCGAAATGTGTGCTTCTTAGTTCTTTTATTCTTTGTTTGTTTACGGTTGCCCACAGTAAATGTATGAAAACTACAGCACTTCATCGGTAATGAGCTAATAATGTAACGATGAGAGATTTCATCTGAATGCAAGCAACCACTCGGAATGTTAGGCCATTGAAATCGGACTAAAACTACTATCTATAATATCTATGCAGTCAGTTGGTTAGTATTCGTAATGCTAGTATGGTTTGCCAAACACCATGTTCTGTCGGAATGGAAAACAATTTAGCAGTTGCTGGCACTGTCCTGGAGGCCCCCCCAAAAATGAAAGCAACGCTAAAAAAATAAAATAAAAACAAAAATGGATTTTTATCCCTTTACAGGTAGTAACCCATGTGCTGCTTTATGTTCAATACATTTACATGTACAGTTTGTAAATATTATGTTGGCTGTCCACCAACGTTTACCATCCAACCTGACAGAACTGGAGAGGATCTGCAAGGAGGAATGGCAGAGGATCCCCAAATCCAGGTGTGAAAAACTTGTTGCATCTTTCCCAAAAAGACTCATGGCTGTATTAGATCAAAAGGGTGCTTCTACTAAATACTGAGCAAAGGGTCTGAATACTTAGGACCATGTGATATTTCAGTTTTTCCTTTTTAATAAATCTACAAAAATGTCAACAATTCTGTGTTTTTCTGTCAATATGGGGTGCTGTGTGTACATTAATGAGGAAAAAAAATTAACTTAAATGATTTTAGCAATTGGCTGCAATATAACAAAGAGTGAAAAATTTAAGGGGGTCTGAATACTTTCCGTACCCACTGTATATATATGTGTGTATGTATAAAATATATACTATAAAATTAAAAGACATTTCTTTTAAATGCATAGCACAGTAATGAAGGTAGCAACATATGATTGATTGAACAGAAAAAAAAGACTATTGATAATCTTTCATTGCGCAAAAGTAAAATACGAAAGCGTATGGCTCCAATTGATAGTTTTCACGTGACTTCACACCCTTATAGGAACGCCCACCTGGAGGGCAAAACGAAGCTTTGCTCCACTGACCGCCAGTTATTATTACGCTGATTGCATTAAGTAGTAAAGTAGTAAAACGCAGATATTAAAAGGCGAAATTCAGTAAACACTTTATTGATGATGTATATTTTGTACAGGCAAGCAGATGAACCCAGAATAGAAACACAATATGCAAAGTGTCACATTAAATTGTTTCCCATAGAAAACCATTATAAGGAAAACACTGAACCATTTCAGTTTTCATCAAACTTAATATCCCCAAGGATTGCGTTCATATTCCGGCCTCATCTGCTTGCCTATGTAAACTATGCATCATTAATATGGTGATTACTGAATTTGATCTTTTAAATATCTTTGATGTTTTAAATATATTAAGGCACTTTAAGTGTATTTACAACGTTTTGTCGCACTGTATAATGATTGAAATATTGCCGCGGGTGCTTAATATGGATTGCAAATGGCCAAAACTTGCATTTTGTTCACACATACCTTTTGTTTTAATCTTTTGAGGCAAGGCAAGGCAAGGCAAGTTTATTTGTATAGCACATTTCATACACAATGGTAATTCAAAGTGCTTTACATAAAATAAAATAAAAACAATAATCACAACAATAAAAACAAGGAATTTAAAAACTTTGAAAAAAAAAAAAAAATTGAAATTGAAATTGAAAATTGAGAGGTGATCTAAATATTGGTGGCTGGGAAACAGATGGAAAATTGACAGGCTTGTGCTGCAGTTCTATGGATGTTTTGCCCTCCAAGTCTTCGAGCCGGTCATGACTGAAAGCTATGAATACAGAGCGGCACAAAGTGCTTATGCGCATCCCGTGTGTAGAATGATACGCTTGAAGCAACATGGAGTCACAGCGCAGCGCTACGCATAAAAAAGGGAAGAGATATTGCTGCGTAGTGTATTATATCTGTGCAATATTTTATTGAGCCTTTTCTTTTAACAGTTTTAAATATCAGTTATTGTGCGCTCTTGAAGAGCGTTTCATTGTTTTGACTGTAGTAACCGAACGCGACACGCAGTTTGAATGCTGAATGGAGGATGACAGATAGACGCAGCGGAGAAAAGAGTTTACGTGAACTTGACTTAAATATTCATCTATACTTCACATTAACTATGGAATGGCTTCAGAACACTTGAAATATAGTGCACAAAAACATTATGGTGCTTTATAATGTTTTTGTGCCTTTCGTGGGGCTTAACAATAACACAGAATAGTATACACACTATATTGGATTTAGATCGGTCTTGTCTGACCGATACCCGATCCGACAGAAAATGCCAGTATCGGAGCCGATACCGATACGGAGTATCGGATCGATTCATCCCTAATACCAACACAGTTATTGTTGAAAAAAAAAAAAAAAGAGTAACTACTCACTTGACAAACACAAAATAGTCGTCATTTTAAAACTTAGAACATGGTCTTTACAATACATATAGACCATTAACACTACTCTTAACATATGCTTTTGTTTGAACTTTGCTGACAAATGAAATAATACCATACTGTAATCAGTCAAACGGTACTCCTGGATGCAGCCAGCTAGCTTGACAAAAATATTAATTTTCAGTCATTACTGACATTTATTGCCAATTAAATTTGCCCGGCAGTTTCTGGCTAGTGAATTTGCGACCCCTTGTATCGCAAGTTAATAACCTGCAAATAATTGCAGATCGATCAATTATCTATTGAAGCTTGTTTCCACCACTTTTTTTCTTGCAATTGTAAGTTTATATCACACAATTCATATTTATTTCCTGTGAGACATACAGTAATCTCAGAATTGTATTTCTGGAAAGAATTCTGAGAAAAAAAGTTAGAATTGCGAGAGATAAACTTATAATGCTACGAAAAAAAAGCCAGAATTACAAGATTTAAACTCATAATTGTGAGAAAAAAGTTTGAATTCTGAGAAACAAAGTCCAAATTGTCAGATATAAACTCAACTACAAATAAAAGTACCTATTTTGAAAGAAAAAGTCGCAATTGCCTGTTTTAGTTTTTACTTCATGGCGGAAAGGGGCTTCCATAATTAACAATTCTAATCTATTAATACTTTACAATAAGACTTAATGATTTACCTATTAAGTTTCACCAGCAGTTCACTATTAGCAAATATCTATGGGGCCGGTAAGAATCTAACCACCCCATTTCTGCAGTTTGACTCATCAGAAAGCTCAGAAGTAAGTGGCATAACACCAAGAGTCTGCAGTCTTTAGACCACCACACTGCACTGTCTGTTAGCCAGCAAAACTGCAGCAAAAAATCTTGGAACAGACGGCATCTGTTAAAGAACCAATGAGTGCCAAAGGAGCAATATAGTGTTTCTGTGGACGGTTTAAATGGTTTAGGAATAATTTTTAAATGCTCTTCTATTACTCGTCTATTACTCGACAGCTTGTGACTGCATTCTCTAGAAAGGCATTGTACACAAACGGCATAATACTTAAAGACGTTAGGTGTAACAGCTGACGGTGTTTTACCTTGCGTGCCTGACTCTGGTATTTGACAGCCTTCTTGGTGTCAGAAACTGCTCTCTCTACATAGTCCACAGAGTGTTCCACGTTATACTCAATTCTGTCAATCATCTCTCCCTGTGAATGACAAAAAAGGCACTTCAAACAAACGTCTTCACAATAGGCACACATTTACGATTACTGTATGCAATGCACAAGTCACACAAAGACTGTTCCCTATTAGACATACTTCTGTGTTTAAGTGTTGCAAGTTAAGATCCCTTAAATTCTTTGTGCTTCGTGCAGCCTGATTTCAAAACCCACAAGCAGTGATGCTTGAGTGCCCTTAACCCCAGATTGATCCACAGGGACTGTGCCGTGTAAATCATTTCACCTGTTCTTGGTCGTGGAGGAAGAAATAAATTGCTATCTGTGAATTACATTTGAAAGTCAGCATCACTTTGCAGCGCAGTTCAAGGACTTGTCTAGTTTTTGTCTAGCCAGTGTTCACAAACAGAATTTTAAAATGGTATATAAATGTCTATCAATGGTGTATCTTTTTTTTTTGTAGCCTGATAGATGAGGACAGGGACTGTGCCGTGTAAATCATTTCACCTGTTCTTGGTCGTGGAGGAAGAAATAAATTGCTATCTGTGAATTACATTTGAAAGTCAGCATCACTTTGCAGCGCAGTGCACTTCAAGGACTTGTCTAGTTTTTGTCTAGCCAGTGTTCACAAACAGAATTTTAAAATGGTATATAAATGTCTATCAATGGTGTATCTTTTTTTTTTTGTAGCCTAATAGATGAGACATTTATGAATAGTATGGAAAGTTGTATGAATAAAAAAAACATTAAACATGCAAGCAGTGTAGTGCTATTTATAATTTAAACTAAAACGATTACAATTTGTTTTCAATAATTGAAATAAAACTCTTATAAAATAAATATAAAAATTAGATGGGAAACTGAAGTAATCAAAAATTAAAATGTTTCATTTGCAAAATCATTTCATGTTTAATTTGCAAAAATTCATTTGATGTACTAAAACCGAAATAAAATTTAAAGATAAGGAATAAAAAAAAAACTCATAAAAATGATGGAAAAGGCAAAAAAAATCTACTTTTGTGTTCCACCAAAAAAAAAAAAAAAAGTTTTCCGTAACTGTAGTAAAGAAAAAATTTACAGAAAAAGTAGATGAAACTTCAAAATAACTGAACAAATTAAAATATTTAATTGGCAACATTTTAAATAGTTTTATGTGAAGATATTTTGAAGCACTAAGACCGAAAATAAAAATTAAAGATGAGGGAAAAAATAAATAAAATCTAATAAAATTGAGAAAAGCACACAAAATTACTATAAGCACATACAATTAATATAAGTTTAAAGAAAATTAAAATGAAAACTGAAAATCGAAAATTCTACATATTAACAAACAAAACTATAGTGATATAAACAATACTAGCAATATTACATATGGGTCAGTAAATAATGACAGAATTTTTATTTTGGGTGGACTATTTAAGTAAATTCTTCTGGTATTGGCCATGATAATTAGAATATAAAAAGAAAATCTCAAATCAACCCTCATTTGTATGCCTCTTTTGTGAAGCGATAACACTGCTAACATTTGTTTGACTATTTTCTTCCGCCTCCTGTCATTTTTGCTGTGGTGAAAGGTGTAATTTTCTGTGTTGTACCTGACTCTCCACCAGCATGGCCATGTCCACAAACATGTCGTGCAGCTCACGGATGCTGTTCTCCAACTTAATGATCTCAGTGTGTCGAGTCTCAATCTCATTTAGTGCCTGCTTGGTCATCTGGGAGTCCATTTTGATCTGAAAACATGGCAGGAGGTCAAGAGCAAGTTACTATTATTAAACATACATTTGTACTGAATTCATTCCTAAAATGGCAAATTTACCAGCGCTTCTGAAGCGGCATTTAGGTGTCTTTACACAGACTGTATAATGCTGCTCAGAGGTGCCACAAATGCATTTACACAGCAGTTCCAACAGTATACCTGATACTAGGGGCTGAGGTGGGTCTGAGCAGGCATAATTCAGGCTGGGTTTGATGCAGCACTGCATCTTTATACTGAATTTTGTGCAATCAAGGTGTAAAGATGCCTAAAGACTATAAGCTAGGTTGTAAGGAAATATTTGAATATGCTTCACATGGGAACCGGATGGCACATTTGATGTGGACATCTGCACTCTTAAAAATAAAGGTACCTAAAGTGGGTTTTTGCAGTGATTTGCATATAGAACCATTTTTAGTAAGTTAGAACAGTTTTCAAAAGAACCGTTTGTTCTTAGTGTGAAGAACATTTTAATGATCTAAAGAACCTTTTGTGGAATGAAAAGGTGCTGTGGATATTAAAAGGCGCTTTCGGACCTGAGGAACCTTTCCATAGTTCCTAGAACTATTGGCGGAAGTTCCCGCTTTTTGGCGCATTCTCACCGCAGGAATGTATTTAGTACTAGGAACTCCATTTGGGGGAACTAATTCACCTTCTACTTCAGAGTAGGGTCTAAAACAGTTCTATAGGAACTCTCAGTGACGCAGTGTACGCTGATAGGCCAAACGCATATGAAACACCGGCTACCCGGCATTTTTAAAAAGCCATGTAAACACATTTACTCCACGAGCATGGAAAACAGCGATAACGGCACCTGTCTGCAGCGTTGTGTTCTTTTCTCAGCCTCGATGATAACACTACAAGTTGTCATAGGAGGTTTAGGGGCCGTTTACACGACAACATTTTCAGCCAAAAACGGGAAACTTTTTATGGGTTTTGCCTGTTCGTTAACACGACAACGGCGTTTTGGGGACTGAAAACGCATATTTTTGAAAACAGGTTTCAAAGTGCAAGTTTTTGAAAATTCCACCGTTATCATTTCCGTGTAAACACCTAAAACTGGAATCTTTGAAAACGGTGATGTCATGCATGTGCGTAGTACGTGTTAGGTATGTATACATGTGCAGTACGTTTCAATTTTAAAGGCAAACGCGAACAAACATACACAACAATGGCGGACTGTTGTTGCTGCTCGAGAGTTTGCTAACGCTTCTTCAGCAAAGTGTGGATTTACTTCACCAATATTACAACCAACAGTGGAGATGCATCATATACAACATATAATCGTCACTTCCCCACAGGTACTGTTTACTAACAAGGTGACAGCGCCAACTACTGGCCTGGCATACATAATACAGCGTTTTTGGCCGTTTTCGCAGATATGTGTAAACGCGAATCGTTTTGAAAACGTCGTCATGTATACGTGAAACTTTTTAAAAAACGCAAGGGAAAAACTTTTCCGTTTTCGACTACATCAATGTCGTGTAAACGTAGCCTTAGTCAGATTTTTGTGCTCTTTCAATCGCATAAATTGTGTGTTTACATTCCATCTATATCATGTATCACGAAACCCACAACAAACATCTAAAACAGCTCAGAATGCGGCGTCCTCCATTCACCAGTTTGTAAATAAACTTAAAAAGACGCTAAAAAGTAAGACTAATATTATAAAAAAATTAATATTGAATTAAATCATGCCAAAGTTGTAATGTTGCTTGACAAAGAAAAACTAAACTGACAAATAAATCAGTTCATCCTTGTCAAGTTCCTTAACTTGTTAGAGATATGTTGTAGTCTGTATTTTTCACATGACTTTAATTTGACTGAATAGACTATTGATTATCATTAGAAGAATAAAAATACACTGGTGTTTTTAATTACTTTCATACCTGTGTCTTGCGGATCCGCAAATCTGCAGATGATCTGTTCAACCCCTCCTCTTGCTCGATACTTTGTTCGATTGCTGCAGAATAGAGAAATAAACTAAATGTAATGAATTGTTCTAGTAAAATGTGCTAAAGCCATAGCCTCCTGAACACACCCTATAGATGGAGATTTCAAATAGCAGCTGTCTCACCCCGGTTACTGAGGTGGCACAGCAACTACAACACGATCAAATCCACCCATGACACTAAAGTAATTGGCGGACCGAGCTGTTACAATGGAAGTGCATACTCACTAGGTGTCAGACAAAGTGGTCCCAGAGTAATAACAAGTCCCTTAATCTCAGAAGAACAATAGATCTCACTGTCCACTTCAGGAGACAATGGGATTCACACTCCATTCAGTTCTAATGGAGCCCTGCACACCATGTGTCACTGGCTACATCAGCGAGAGTGTGGATAAAGTTGCTATCATAAGGACAATCACTGTTGGTTACTTGCATGTAGAAATGAAAAAAAAAGAAGCAAAACAAATCCCATTTATTTATTTATTGTTTGTTTGTTTGTTTGTTTGTTAAATATTAGATGTATATTATATATGAATATAATCATTATTATTACATACATAACAAATATAAATATAATAACAATTATTTATTAAATAATAGTAATCAAAATATATTATACGAAACTGTATAACCCTAACCC
>NW_015505561.1:1824121-1827369 GCF_001515645.1 Sinocyclocheilus grahami | reverse complement strand
ATTATGTAACATAAAATGTTATATTTAATATCTCATGAATAATAACAAATAAAATGTAATATGTAATGAGTGCATAAAATGCATTTATTATAAAAAATATAAATATACAACCCTAACCCCTTACCCTATATGTAATAAATGTAAAATATATAAATATAATATATAATATCATATCTAAATATAATATTACATATACATATAATAAAGTATATCATAAAATTAAAAAAGTATAAAAATAACATTTATTAAAAGTGAGTAAATATATTATAAAAATATAAATAAATATATAACCCTAACCCCTCACTCTATATATTGAAATATATATATATATATATATATATATATTAATTAATAAAAAACATTAACATTTATTATAAAAAAATACATATATAGAATAGTCAACAATAAAGGGTTTGTGTTGCTATCAGCCAATCAGTGTTGTCATAATAAAAAAATTCTGAGGAGATTAGTCACATGGCATTTACAGCTCAGGTGACTGGCTCTAAAAAAATGTTGTTTCTGAAAGCAAAGCTAACAGAGTATAAGTCATACTTCTGATTGATCAACTGCCAGTGAGATCAATGAGAATGCTGACTGATAGCTCTCTCAAGTTATTAGACATTGGTGTAATAAAAACAAGGACACTCATATTGTCATTGTATTAGTTACTGAAAAATGTTATCTTGTGCTTGGGGTGGAGTGCAACTTTTTGTCTTTTTCTGAGCGACTTCAGAAGGAAAGCACTTCAAAAGTCAAAACCCCTGCTTGTTAAGAATGTAACGCCCTTGGCCTCAGCAGGCTGCCTTCAGAATCAAAGATCGTGTCTAAATTAGCCTTGCCTACGTGATGATGAAGGTTTTAGGAGCTTTGGAAGACTAAACTTAATGCATACTTCCAAATAGACCTGAACTTTTCTCAGTTTCTCATGCTATAAATTCAAAGAGTCGAAGAACACCTTAAGAATATTCACCGTCTCAAACTGTATAAATGTACGTATTTATATATGCAGAGCTCATTCGCAAAAACCGATAACTCCCATTTTTATTTTTAAGAAATCACTTTTTTTTTTTTGCGCATTCCAAGTAATATCAATCAAACTGCAGTTGGGTTGTTTTGATTAAAGGCACAATATGTAATTTTCGCTGCTAGAGGGCGAGTAGTTTATTTTCTCAATATTTAGATTTTTTTGCACCCTCGGATTCCAGATTTTCAAATAGTTGTATCTGTGCCAAATATTGTCATATCCTAACAAACCATGCATCAAAAAGCTTATTTATTCAGCTTTCATGTGATGTAAAAATCTCAATTTCAAAAAAATCTACCCTTATGACTGGGTTTTGTGGTCCAAGGTCACATATAGTGTACAAAGTTATGTGACTGGATGGATGGATGGATAGATAGATAACGTGACAAAAATACAGATGCACTACATTTGAGCTTTTAGGACTGGAGCCTCTGAGCAGATCTCAGGTTGTGTAATGTTGTTGCTCAGGCGTCAGTGGTAAAGTGCTTGATGTGTGTACAGACTGCAGGCTGCAGTCATATGTTGATTGATAGTTACTGCAGTGCCATTCGCTCCCTGGACACCACCTCAGCCTTTTCAACTCCCACCTACACACTCTGCTGTCCTCTCCTCTGACTAATCCAATCCCTTGCTGCTTTCTCTCATGACAGTCTGATGACCATGACATTTCTTCCACTACGAGTGTTAATGCCAATATCACTTCATCACCAGGGAGTATTTGTGTGTTTATTAAGAGGAATAATGCACTTACAGATTCATGCCGAAATATTTGCTATATTATATGTGCACATTGACTGTCATAGATTTTAGTTTCAAATTTAGTATTTAAAAACTGCATTTTATCCATTGAACTATGTGTTATGCATTTCATATATATATAGATACATATACACAACATATCATCACAAACTAAGCCAGGTTGAGGGATTTAGACAAGCCCCATGGTTCAAATCTCTCGGCACCTCCTTCTGGCCATCAATATTGTGACTCCTGCTGATCACTTTCAGAGGGATGGACCGTGGGTGGCGGGTGGGAGAAGAGGGATAAATTATATGTCTATACATTGTGCACCATAATTAATCACTTTGATTGTCATATATATATATATATATGGAGTAGGCAATTAGTCCTTAATGTATTAGAAAATGTAATGTCTGACTGCCAAAATTAACATAAACATCCACTACTTTGACTACTTTTGTTCAAAACAATTATATAAGACTTTAAATGTTCTAATAAAGCTAACATTACTGGTTTTATACCTTTTAATTTAGAGCGCACTTTATTGGCTGTCTTCTTAATGTCAGCTGTGAGGTCCTCCAACTCCTGCTTGGTCTCTGCAGGACAAAAACACAAGAAAATACAAAAGAGGTGTTTAAATGCATATCATTTTGAGGTTTCAGTGTTAATGAGCACTGCTTGCATCATATATGTGACCCTGGAGCACAAGACCAGTCTTAAGTCGCTGGGATATATTTGTAGCAATAGCCAAAAATACACTGTATGGGCCAAAAGGATCGATTTTTCTTTTATGCCAAAAATCATTAAGTAAAGATCATGTTCCATGAAGATATTTGGTAAATTTCTTACCATAAATATATCAAAACTTAATTTTGGATTAGTAATATGCATTGCTAAGAACTTCATTTGGACAACTTTAAAGGCGATTTTCTCAATATTTAGATTTTTTTGCACCCTCAGATTCCAGATTTTCAAATAGTTGTATCTGTGCCAAATATTGTCATATCCTAACAAACCATGCATCAATGGGAAGCTTCTTTATTCAGCTTTCATGTGATGTAAAAATCTCAATTTAAAAAAAATCTACCCTTATGACTGGGTTTTGTGGTCCAAGGTCACATATAGTGTACAAAGTTATGTGACTGGATGGATGGATGGATAGATAGATAACGTGACAAAAGTACAGATGCACTACATTTGAGCTTTTAGGACTGGAGCCTCTGAGCAGATCTCAGGTTGTGTAATGTTGTTGCTCAGGCGTCAAAGACGATCTGAAGAGTTCATTTGCAAAAAACCGATAACTCCCATTTTTATTTTTAAGAAATCACGTTTTTTTTTTTGCGCATTCCAAGTAATATCAATCAAACTGCAGTTGGGTTGCTTTGATTAAAGGCACAATATGTAATTTTCGCTGCTAGAGGGCGAGTAGTTTAATGACGCCGTGACTGAGTGTGGAATCATGGGAGTTGTAGTCTTCATCCCC
>NW_015505561.1:1803224-1821997 GCF_001515645.1 Sinocyclocheilus grahami | reverse complement strand
CTACAAAACAAAACCGGAAATCGAGGGGTTATGACGTCATTGGCAGGCGACACAATGACACAATAGACACGCTCTGTGTCACTAGTTAAAATTGCATATTTCTCTGGATTTAAACATTCTTCGAAACATTTGGGATAATGTAAGTACACAAGTCAGCAAAATATATAACACTGTTCTAGTGGTTTTTGGATATTTTAATTAAAAAAATCTTACATTTTGTGCCTTTAAGTAATAATATCTTAAACAAATACAGGTAATTTACAAAATTAAAGTTCATTGAAAGTATGTTTTTTTTTTTACATATTAAAAGTTTTATAGCAAAAGCAGATAACTCCAACAGTTGTTTTTTGGCAAAAACAGATAACTTAAAGGGGTCATATGATGTTGCTAAAAAGAACATTATTTTGTGTATTTGGTGTAATGAAATGTGTTTATGCGGTTTAAAGTATAAAAAAACCACATTATTTTCCACATACACTCTTAAAAATAAAGGTGCTTTGTGATGCCATAGAAGAACCTTTTTGTCTAAATGGTTCCATAAAGAACCTTTAACATCTGAAGAACCTTTCTGTTTCCCAAAAGGTTCTTTGTGGCGAAAGAAGGTTCTTCAGATTACAGAAAAGTAAGAAAGAGATGGTTCTTTAAAGAACCTTTGACTGAAAAGTTCTTTGTGGAACCAAAAATGTCTGGATATTTGGGTTAAACTGTTCTGGAACAGTGTTGTAAATACAACTTAACCACTGATTTGTAGTCGTGTCCTCTTTTGAAAAAGTAGTTTCGCTTTCACAACGAAAAACACAGCGGCCTAGCGGAAGCCCGGCGGCTAGAGTGAGCTGAGGAGGCGGGGTCGACGAAGGAGCGGCAAGAACATGTGACGACCCCGGGCTTCATCCACGGTGAAAGCCGATCCGGCGATCCACAGCACGAAGTTGATGTATTCCCTCAGCGACCAGCACGGATCAGCTCTAGGCATGACAAAGCGGATATCGTCCTCTTTTGGAAGACCAAACAAAGTAGTTTCGCTTTCACAATGAAGCACACAGCGTCTTCAGGACATGGCGGCGGCAACAATACTACAGCGAGAACAAAAGTTACGCCTTCTTTCTTTGCGTGAACATTTGGGCGGCGTTATGCAAATCTTCCCACATAGTGACGAAGATATGTGGGGGCGTGTTAGAATGAGCTGTTTTAGGTAGGTGTGGCTGACTCTTAACTTTTATAAAGAATATCTCTTTGGATTTGAGACTTTAGTCTTTGCAACTTTACAGATCTTCTTTATGCACCAAGAGCTTGTAACACTCCAAAGAGAAAGGAACAATTTAAATCGCATCATATGACCCCTTTAATCTTTGTAATCTCCTCAGATGACAATGTAGATGCCTGATAAACGTTGTTGTTGTTGTAATCATACACAGTATGGATGTGATTACACGCAATACACAGAGCTTTTCCCTCACCATTGTAACGCCCTGCTTTTGCAAGTTTCCGTGAAAATGTTTCAGCTTTTATTTTCCTTTTTCGCCCTGAAGAAGATATCACAGGTTCATCAAGGTCATCGAAATTACCCATCCTCGATCACTTTTTGTCAGTTTTGATGAAACTCCTCTCAGCTAGCACGTCTTTTCAAAGTGAAAGTAGCCTTGTCACCTGACCTGAATACAGCGCGCTGATTCGCTAAAATGGACTTATCGGCTTCTGTTCAGAAAAAACAAGGGAGCTTGTCGGCTTCTGCAGTAAAACGTGAACTCGCGATACCTTGAAAGTGGACAAAACGTGTTTAGGGTTCAGATCGTGCTATATGTGGAGAATAATGCACGGCAATCAGCAAATTTTTTTTTTTAAAGTGGCGTTTATCGGTTTTTGCAAATGAACTCTTCATATATAAAAATTGTTTTTAAAGCTTTCAGGAAAATCTGCATAGAAACCATATTTCTTCTTTTAGAGAATTATGAACTTTCAAAGTAAAAAATAACAAATAAAATTAATTAAAAATAAAATCAGTTAAAAATAATTAAAAAAAGTGATTGATAAATATTGATGATCTGCATGGAAATTGTATTTCTTATTTCAGATAGCTACAAACTTTCAAAGTGAAGATATTATTACAATTTCTTTTTAAAAATACAATAATGTAAAAGAGATTGCTTTTTGAGGTTTTTGAAAAATCTGAAAATGGTGAACACATTTCCTTTTCCAGAGAATTAAACTGTAAAAATAAATTAAATACTTAAATGATTGATAAATGTTGTTTGAAAAGTTTCTTTTTTCTTTTTTAAGTACGTGACTAACAAAACGTTATTGAAAAGCGCTTAAAAAGCAATGCTGTCATGTAAAACAAATGATCAGTTTAGTCACTGGTGTCTCTATAGTCAGGGTGTGGCCGGTTCCCCTGTCCATCGATTCAACAAAAGTGTAACGTATCTCCTGTCACAGAGTTTGCATCATAATATTTGCACACCGCTACACTATTGTTGTGCTTACAGACAGCTAAATGCGGCGCTACTCTTTCCTGCTCTATGAAAACAAGCCATCGTCTCATGTCAGCTTTTTTTTTTCTTTTCTTTTTGCTCATGTGGTCGAGAGATCGATTTGACCGATGAGGATGTTTCTTGTCACACACTCTTTAACATGACATCTAACCAGCACTTTAATAGCTCTTGAATGTGATTTTATTTGTATCGGTTTAGCAGTTGCCACAAATTTGCTGAAGCAGACCTGTTGCAGAAACATATGAGGTTAAGTATTTCTGCAAAATAAATTTTTTTGAGAAATTTGCTTTTTTGTTTCTCAAAATTACCTTAGAAAATATTTAAAAGCTTGACAGATTCTGTCTAGACCAACTACTAACTATAACTTTATAATGTTCTATCAGCTAATGTTTATTTAATGAGAATGTACTAGAGATCAGTTATAGATAAATGAACTGCACGAACCTGAAATTCTGTGCAGCATATGGCGTTTGTTGATGTCTACTAAAGATTATGTCATTTCTGCTGGGTTATTTGTTATTTGTGGCTACCACCTACTGCAAAATACATTTAGCACAACATTCTAACCAAATAAATACTTTTATGTCTGCTTCAGAAAATCAAACATACAACACAAATCATCCAGACCGCAAACATTTCTCAACCCCCCAGGATTGGAAGTATAGAAATGCTAACCGTCAAATTTATCACCCCTCAGCTAAGTTAACTACGCACAGTTCTAAGTGTACACCTGCAGGGGAACGTGGAGAACGTTTAAGGGCGCTGCGCTATCATTCTGATGGCTAATTTAGTCATTTAAGCTGATTGGGTGAAATACATTAATGAACTAGGACAAAGAGGTAACCATTAGTCACCCATAGAGCCAACAGAGGTTACGAATTCTGCTCAAGGTGACATCTGCAGCTGAAAAGAGAGGGATTCGCTCATCTTTGAGCAAGCTGGCTTTTTCACAAACATTGCACAACGTTTAGCTTTGTACAGTAGCACTTAGACAAGAACGTAAAAATACTAGGGTGACCTCAGCAAAGGGATAATATAAAATGCTTTAGTTGGAGAGTTAATGGAGAATTTGGGCTGCTAACATAGAAGTTGTGGATTAGTGTCGAGAAGTGCTGACCCAGAAATTTTACTGAGATCACTTGAGGGCGAGGGGGATGGTATTGCAGCCTTGGTTAAGGATCTAAGCAGCAAACACAAAAGTTAGCTTGATCCCAAGTAGGGGTGACCCATGAACTTTCCAGCAACTGAGATTATATTCCTGGGAATGTATTCAAAGTAAGGTATTTCGGATAAAAGGCATCAGCTAAATGAAAAATGACAGAGCAGTGTCTGTCTTTGCCTTTTTGTATGTATTCCTGTGATTGAATTCAAAGCCTTGGCAATAAACCTTGAATACTTCTAAACCTGTTATGCAGTATGTACTGTACTGTATGTATAACATTACAAGCTGAATAAAAGACAAAAACACACACAACACTACATACACTGGAACTGAAGAGGAGAACAACTAATGTCATTTAAGACATAAACATTTAAGACATAAATGAAAATGTAATCTTATATATTTACTCCCATGTCGTTTAGCTGTGTGTAATTTTGCGAAACTCAAAAGTAGACCTTAAGCAGAATGTCTGGGCATCCTTTTTCATAAAAAGACAGTAGATGGTTATTTATACAACCAAAAAGTACAAAAGATACCAGAAAAGTAGTCCATATGACTACTAAAATGATTCATTTTGCAATTTTTGGAGCATGAGTGTATAAATCACCATCCACTTTTGTTGTCTTAAAATTAAAAATTTTGTCTTAAACTTAACATTTGTTGAGACAACTTAAAATTATTAGTTACGTTAATTTTAATTTAGTTTAAGTCAAGTATGGACTTTACTTTAAGTTGAAACAACACATTATTACTTATTTTAATAATTTCAACTTGTGAAACTAATCAGCAATGTATATGAAAAGTGCATCTTGTTCGACATGAGGGTGAGTAAATAATAAGGACATTTTCATTTTGGGTGCACTGTTACTTTAAGAATGACTTTATTTAATATATTCTCCATCTCTCCTCGGGTTTCCGGTTCACACTGACACAGATATCGAGAGACAGACACTCAACTTCCACAGGTTCCCTTCATCCTTCATGCAGCATGGTAAAAACAGACAGGGAGGAAAGCGAACAGAAAAAAAAACAACAACAGAAAATAATGTTCTTATGCATGCATGCAACAACTTAACAGAAACAAAGAAACCATGCAAAGTGAATCACATGCAGTCAAATGTATGAAACTGAAACAAAACTGTCAGACACAACGAGACGTCATTTATTAAAGATTCATCTATAGCAGCTGAGTCATTCGTAGGCTGTGGATTTCTTGAACTAAGCCAGGCAGCTCAGAGGGCACACTTGGTTCAATAAGGCATATGAACAGCGTTTGTGGCAAAATGTCATTTGACACAAAAAGGAATTGCAAAAATAATGACTTTGCATTTAGTTTGAACTTTTCAGTTACTTTTCAGCAAAAACAGCCATGAATAACCTTATGGTTGTCTCTGCTTAAAAGTGGGATAAACGTATTTTAACATCGACAATATATACTTCACGTTTCTATTTGTCAATTTAGAAGCAATATTTGAGTACCTATACAAATAACTGATTGAACGGAAGCATTTTTTCATTAAATACCATTGTAACTTCACTGATTTGACAGTCGACTTACTGCACATGCACACTTACTAAAGAGCTGCTCTGTCAGAATGACCTCACACATTAGTAGTCACAGACAATACTGGAATGACTCGGACACTCATAGACATTTGCCACAACTGAAGACTGTTGCTGGGGAAAGATGAGGTGAGCAGGATTTTTTAGCAACATTTGAGGACTGAAGAAACAGCCTCTATAGATGCAGTGTGGGCTGGTGCACTGTGAGGTGTGTGGGCCGAGTCTAACAAACACTTAAAGCGATGTGGTGGCAGTGCCTCTTTTGAAGAGTGGGTGGCACAAATGCAAGGTATTGGAGAAAGGCTTGAATAGGCTCACCAATGAGCTCATTTATCTTGCCACACAGCTGCAGTGAAGTCATGGAGCTGGTGCTTTCCAAATGCGATAAATACTTTATAGATTTTGCAATCCTCGCAACTTGCATTGTGAGAGTATGCATGTATAACTTGCAAATTTTTTAGGGGTTGTACATGTTTTAAAGTAAATAGTTGACCCAAAAAATGAACATTTGTTGGAAATTTACTCAACCTCAGGTTATCCAAGATGAAGGTGAGTTTGTTTCTTCATCAAAACAGATTTGGAGAAATTTAGCATTGCATCACTTGCTCGCCAATGGATCCTCTGCAGTGAATGGGTGCCGTCAGAATGAGAGTTCAAACAGCTGATAAAAACATCACAATAATCCACAAGTAATCCACACTCAAGTCCATCCGTTAAAGTCTTGTGAACTAAAAAGCTGTGTGTTTGTAAAAAAAGTCCTCTATCCATGATAACATTTTCTCCAGTAAAAACGTTGTCTCGTCTGAATCAGGGGAGAAATATGCATAGATCAAGCACCGTCTACAAGCAAAAACAGTTCTAAACAAATTTGTTGGTGGGTTTTTTAAAGTTAAAATGGCTTTTTCCTTTCACGAGACATTAACTGATGGACTGGAGTGGTCTGGATTACTTGTGGATTATTGTGATGTTTTTATCAGCTGTTTGGACTCGCATTCTGACGGCACCCATTCACTGCAGAGAATCCATTGTTGAGCAAGTGATGTAATGCTAAATTTATCCAAATCTGTTCTAAGAAACAAACTCATCTACATCTTTGATGGTCTGAACGTGAGTGCAATTTCAGCAAATGTTCATTTTTGGGTGAACTATTTCTTTAAAAGCATAGTTTACTGAAAAATTCAAATTGTTCATTTACTCACCTTCTGCACATAAAATAGTCCATATGACTCTGAATTTATTAATAACTAAGGTTTTCATCTGTTCCCCATGGAAAGATTTTAAATACAGCACACAAGTTATGTTTGTTTTTGTTTTTTACTTCAATACAGCACACAAATATTTTTTTTTTACGTTTATTTAAAGAAGGTGAGTAAATTATTCATCTTTGAGTGAACTATCCCTTTAAGGGCGAGCAGTATAGTAGACCAGGCAAATATATCCAGTGCTTCACTGTTAATGTTGAAGACGTGGGTGGATGTGACTGGTAATGTAAAACTTTGTCATCTTTCCCTGAGATAAAGATATACATTCACAAACATGTGTCCACGTGGTGTATTTCTATGTGCGAATGGATGGATATGGGGGAGGTAAAACTATTTTTTAATTGCATGCCTGACCATCTCACTGATGAGGAGTCATATACAATACATTAGTGTCCTTAAAAAGGAACTACCTTCTAGGCAGAATGTTCATTTTTAAACCACATTAAATGCTTTTTCATAGATGCAGTGTATACGCTGAGATGATATTTTCGATAAAACTGTGTGCTGATGGCTGGAACTCACTTTCATCAGGGTTGGGTGCTGCTAGGATGGCACTGTGCTGCTTCTTGACCTGTTCTACATCCTCCGACAGCTTTTCAATACAGCCACGGATCTCCTCCACCTGTCAGGTGAACATGCGTTAAATAATGCGTCAATACAGTGACATTTGCAAATAGGACCAAATCTAATTGCATATTGTCATGCTCTGTGATAAGACAATCATTTAAGCAGCTTAAATAATGTGGAACAATTTAATATATTAAATTCATAATTCTATAAATTAATCAACTATAAAATATTTTATCATTTTAATAATACTTCTGTATCCTATATTAAAGATACCATATTATATCTTGTCGCATGAAATGTTAGCTGTAGAAACTAATTTGATATTATGTTAATTTTTAGTAAGTAAGCATGCAGAAACTAAACTGCATTACAGTATGAACTGCATAAAAATCAGTAAGTATCATGCTGGTATGGAAACCATGCCTTGATTATTTTTAAGAAGAGCTTTCTTTTGTTTTATTTCTTAGCTTTAAATATTTAGAATCTACTTGGATTTACTTCAACTGTTTTCATTGCAAATTATATTACAGTTTGAATATGTAAAGGCTGGAATACACATCTTTTGTACAGATATTTGTCAGAATTTGCAGTCTAGACGAGCCAACGCTAGTTGCTAAAAAGTCAGAGCCAGTCTGCATTCAGAGTTGACAGATTTCACAGAAAATCACACAGTGTTTGCTGGGCACAGATTTAGATTTTTTAGCTTCAGACTATGAGTACATCCAGTCAGAGTATATCAAACAGCTAATATTTTGAGAACACATGTTTTCAAAGCTTATGTTTCGGTGCGAATTTGTTGTGTCCGGTACGACTTGAAAGTCTGCTAGTGTGTGATCGCCAGTCGTTTAGCATACGATGCCCAGTTTTTTTTCTCGGTAACCATTTACAAAGTTGACAAGTGTATGATGCCTAGTGTTTTAAAATCTGTTCAAATTGCAAAAGTCATTTAGTGTGTTCCATATTTAAGTTGAATTGGAAAATTGACAGCAACACTCAAGTTGATATGAACAAAACCTGATGAGCAAATCAAATCAACTACATCTGCATAAATAGTAACTGGATAGGATGATATTTTACTCCAAGATCAAGTTTACCTGTTCAAAAAATTCATCCATAAAGTGGTCTCGGTCGACATGAACGACTTCCTCATCATCGTCACTGTCCTTAGCCTGTGACAAAAACAAACACACCATTTAAATGTCTTAATAATCTCAATGCAAGAAAAAAAAAATCCTTCAAGTAGATGGAAAATTTGTTTTTTTATCATGTTGGATGAGCACAGAGAGAGAGAACAAAATCACAAATGTTGCACACCATACCTATAAAAAGCAAAATATTATGCTTATGCATATATTATCGTAAAATAATTTACATGGATTTGTTTAGCTGATGCTTTTATCCAAAGCGACTTACAAATGAGGAATACAACAACATAAGTGATTCATCTTAAATAGACAGTAATATGAGACATACAAAATTGCTCAAAAAAGAGAGGAAACATCAGTATTAATCATTCTTTGTTGCTGTTTTTGGTGGCATTACTCAATATCTCGCCCAAGAACATGGTAATAAATTAGTACTAATAATGGCCCAAAAACACTTGATATCAATACACCATGCTGCTCCTCAGCAATTGGGCTTTAAAAGAGCAACCTTATTTAATGCATCCAGACAGCTTCTCCATTTCTCATATAGGATAAAGTAGGGCAGCCTAATAAACTAATGCAAATCACATGTTTTCAGATGAGCACACGGTGTCACATTTAAAAGATGGTTTGATTGTGTTCACATATTGGTATGAGAATTGGGGATAGCTGGAGGGCCATCTCAGATTAGCTGTATGGCCAATCCACGCTGAGCAGAGTTCTCCTGTGTGTGTAGCCATAAAGATCATACCGCCTCCCAACCTCTGTACCATTTCTGGGAACTAATAGCTCTTCATTTCAAGCAAACTGCTTCCCATCCAATGAAATGGCAATTTCCAGAGAGAAAACATATATTATAGTGACAGTCAGGAGACTGAGATGGAATCTTGTTTACTGGAAGACTGATTAATAATCAGCAGTAATGTTGTAGTACTCAAGGCCGGTCTTGGTCTTGAGGAGACTCAAGGAGATTTTTTGAAGGTCTTGGTCTCGGTCTCCACTGCACTTGTACTCTGTCTTGTCTTAGTCTCCGACTAAGAGGACTAGGAATTTTATTGGTCAAGACCACAATTGCGGTTCCTAAATTGGTGGTGCCTTGTCTGATTTGTTTGTTGATTTATCCATTTTAATGGATGTAAAACGTCCTGCTTCAATGCAATCAATAACTTGTTTCTAATATAATTTCTTTTGTTTTGATACTGCTGTGCCGGGTCAGAAATGAATGGGGAATTGTCAAAAAATTTCATGAACATTATTACAAATACCAAAAAAATTCTAAGTATAATTGCAAAAAAGTACTTATTTGAGGCTTTTTATATGACAGTTATGTTTATTTTACATTTTAGGGTGTGCTCACACTTGTAGTTCGGATCGTTTGGTTCATTTGGTCCGGACCAAAAAGGAAAATGATACATTTGGTCCTGGTCTGCTTAGCGTTCACATTGGCATTTTTGACAGCGAACCTAAAGGCATAGTGATATGTTCACAACCTGATTGGACTGCTTGAATGACGTATATATCGTGACGGAACTTGCCGAACACCCAAAACAAAAGTTGCGTTAGACTTAAAGTGGTGCTGCGGGTGTATGATATCAACCCATTAACCAATCAGTACCTGCAAACTCACAAGGAGCTCATAAAAGACACTTTACCTCATCGTTGCTCCACGTTTGCCCTCCGCTCATTTTGTTTTGGTTACACCGTGTCGTCAAATCATGTCGCATAGCGTCGCATCTTGTCATTACTTCCTGTTTTTGGTTCGTTTAGAAGTATTTGGTCCGTGTTGCGTTCATATTTCATTCGAACTGCACCAGAGTTCATTTGGAAGCGGACCGAGACCCAACTTTTTAGCGGTCTCGGTCCGCTTGTTTGGGGCACACCAGGGTTCGGATTAGTGGTCGACCGATATGGGTTTTTTGACAGCTGATGCCGATATCTTGGAAAGCAGGATGGCCGATATAAAGCCGATATAATTTTATTTATTTTAATTTATATTTAAGAAATTTTTAATAATTTGAAAATGGATTAAAAATAATTGTGTAAAATAAACATACTTTAGAAGACAAAGCATTTTTCACAAATAAATAAATATTTAATAAAAATCTAATTAAAAAGGAAGTAAACACTAACAGGGCACTCAGTATTCAGTTTGTGTGCATTGGGAATCATATATATATATTTTTTTCAAATAAAGCCAAGGTAACACTCATTTTACATACAGCACGCAATGAAAATGACAGGAATATGACATTGGGCAAATGCATAAAGTGCAGCATAATTTGAAATCACTAGTTTAAAGTTTGTCGATCGTGCGTCTCCAGTCAAGCTGAAATCTCCTCCTGTCAGCATTCAATTTGCACGGCCCGACCGTCACGCAGAAAACACGCGATCATGCAGGATACAAATGCACACTTCACAAGATCTCAACTAGATTCGACTAAGTCTGCAAGGTTTGTGAAATTAAATGTTCATTAGTCATTCAAAGATTTGTTTAAATGATATAAATGCATATTTGCTGAATGCTGACGGTAAACGAGAAAGTATTATAATGTTTGCCTTGCTTTTACTAATAATAAAGCAATTGTTATAATACTATTTTGTATACAATTTAATTCCTTTGTTTAACAGTTCTATCTGATTATTAGATAGACTTCTATCCATATTAGACAGAACTGAACGACGACAGCGAACAAGAGGGAGAATGTGAGTGGTGGGCGCTCAGGTGCTGCCGTTCTCAGCGCCGTCAAAATAAAAGTCCCGCCTCGAACACATCGGCCAAACAGAAAAACGAATCGGCCGATGCCGATATTTGAAAAATTCCAAATATCGGCCGATATATCGGTCGACCACTAGTTCGGATGGCAGTGTTCACACTTACTCAAACGAACCTCACTAACAGAGCAATCGCACCAGGGTTCGAACCAAACATGACAAGTGTGAACACACCCTTAGAAACCGTTATAACGTTTTTGCTATTTCAACAATGGTCCGATGTATTCCAATCAAAACTTTAAGTGTAAAGTAAAAACAGCGATGATATTTGTCTAAAGTCATTTACCTGCAAAATCACCTGCTTTGTGTGTAAAATGGACAATTATTAATAAACCGGAGAGCACATGAATAAGACAAGGTATCTAAAATATAATACAGTTGAGTGTGATTAAGTAATTGGAGTAATTGAAAGACATCAATAATGACAGTTTTGAAACAGGTTTACCAAACGCTTGCTTTTCAATAGAATAAATGTTTACGACAAATGCAAGACTGTAGACAGGAAGAGTTGTGGGAGTTCTCTGCCAATGCGACTGTAACAACGTTCGTAGATCGGGAAGAAGGAGGTGGGAACCGGCGAATATTTAAACATAAAACTTTAATAAATAAATAAACAAACACAAAATGAAAGTAAAAGCGGCAGCCCCTCACGGACGACTGCTGCATATAACGTAATAAAATAACAACATAAAATCCAGGCCTGGTCCTCTCTCGTCCTTCACTGTCGTTACTCCTCCTTTTATCCTCCCGAAGCTCCTCCGTGGGACTCGAGAGGAGCGCAGGTGTCGATCATTATAATTTACTCCACCGGCCTCGCTCCGTTCCCACGGCTTTCGGCCCCGCCCCACTCGTCACAGCGACATTTTCAGATCCGATTTGTTTCGAACTTCAGATTCACTCAACTTGCACAGTAAAGATACTGTATGTGACAGTCTGACCGGATGTCACGTATTACAATAAAAACTACAAGTGCAATGTAAAAATGCCAATGATATTTGTCTAACGTCATCTTTAGCACCTGCTGTTTCTGTAAAGCGGACAAATATAAATAAAGAAGTCAAAAATAATTATTTATTCTCTTTAACACTGTAGCCTTAGACATTATATGTTCCTTCCAAAAGTAATGGACGTAATAGCAGGCATACTGAGTAGGTACTACATTTGAATTTACTTACTTCACAACCATTAAAAGTACGCTTTATATAGTGTACATGAAATTCAGCTATACTACATCTGCCAAGTTATTACTGTCACGTGACCTACCAATGTTAGTTGCATCGCTTCACTACCATTCATAAATCCTCTCCTGTGGCCTCATGGGATTGTAAAGTGTCCACTGAATCTACACTTTAGAATCGTGGCGAAAGTACTAGGTCACTCAGGAACTTTTCGCCTACTGTTTTTTTTAAATACTACGAATTAGGACATAATACTCTTTTGGCGTATTGTTTTTTGCATACTGTATAATAGGGAAGTAATTGATTTCGGATGCAGCAACTATGTTCAATAGTGGGTAAATGCTCATGCTGAGACACAAACGTAAACACGACATTTTCACAAACAAGTTCCTTATGACTGCCACCTGGGGACATATTATGACAGTCATATGTACAGGAGACGTCTTAAATGTGGCTTAAATTTAATTCGCTTTAAATATGCGATGTGGTTTGCATGACATGTAAATGCTATAAAAAGCATAAAAAGCTCTTTAGGGTTACTTTTGTGGTAAACTAAAACTACAGTAGAAGTAGAAACTAAAATATTACTGCTATAGCGTCAACATAAACTGGTTTCCAAATTATTATTTTTTTATAATAATATAAAATATTTAAATGTTTTATTTTATATGAACTGGGAAAAAAAAGAAAATGAGGTGGGTGGGCAAGAAGATTTATTTCGTACTCTGCCATTTACTTGGTTGACATCAATTTACAAGAATATATGTAGGTGATTGATAACTCTTTATTTGTTGAGCTGAATGTTTTTAATATTAGATATTTCTACAGCAGTGCTATGCTTGACATAACTGTCTGCAAGCCGAGTGATGGATGCTTCAGCCTGCCTATCTGCAACTAACGTCATTTAATTCATGCAGAGGCTATTTTCTCTCTCCCGTCATCAGATAATGGCAATAAAGTCCCTTCCCCCAGGAGCAAAGGTGAAATGTCCCATGCTTTTAGCTTACTGACAATTGCTTATTGATTCAACATTTTAGCTACCCGTTTCTGTTTTAGGCCCCTTCTTCTATGCATTTCCCCATGACAAGAGGATTGCATGTCAAAGCACAATGAAATAGTAGCAGAAAGCGGCCACTGTGTTGTCTCATCAGCCGTGCTAATGTTTACTCTCTTGCTTCTCTCCTTATCTGGCCACTCCCTTCCCGAGCCCTGCCCCCTCAGCATCTGGTTTCACGGGGAGTGGCTTTGCCACTGGTCCCCTGCGCTCTATGTCTACGGTACTGCAGTATCAGTCGTTAATGACCTTCACAAAAAAATGTCTATAGCAACAGATTTCAGGAAGGAACAGAGGCCTGGTGGATTTCTGATTTTAAGTGCCGAATTATAGCACCGAAGCCAGAGGCGTCATGCCCATTCAAAGTGAGGCACGTGCCCCCTCAGATTTCTGAGCCAAGTGGATTTTGAATGGAGCTTCCAAAAGACAAAAAATAGGCGAATAATACTTTTTTATATTTGATACAATCACACCGGTATGATTAGATCGTTCAGTGCGGCACAGCATCAGCTGCTAACTTCAAATCGGCGCTTTGGCTGTACCTTTTTTTTTGGAAGACACGTTCTATGTCTACAAAGCTGGAGAGCAGAGATAAGGTCTGGGGGAAGAGTTTGGAGACAATAAATCTCCTACGATGTTAGACAAGGGTCACAGTGGGACAGCAATAAACAATTCATATCTGCTTTCATCTCTTTTGCTGTTGAGTGACAAGAAGGGATTCTCTGCTCAAACAAGGAGAGACATTTTAGAGAATTGTTTTTGAGATATATTTGGTGCTTCCTTAAAATATGTCAGCCTGGAAATGACAACAACAGAATGGAGATTTATATTGGCTTTTAATTAAGTAGCTTAGGATTCATTTGCTATGAAGATTATGGATGCCATTATTAGTCATCGAACAACTGACTACTCAGTTTTTTTGAGGTTTTTCCAGACTTTATAATAACACACTACAAAGCTGGAGAGCACAGATTAGGTCTGGGGGAAGAGTTTGGAGACAATAAATCTCCTACGATGTTAGACAAGGGTCACAGTGGGACAGCAATAAACAATTCATATCTGCTTTCATCTCTTTTGCTGTTGAGTGACAAGAAGGGATTCTCTGCTCAAACAAGGAGAGACATTTTAGAGAATTGTTTTTGAGATATATTTGGTGCTTCCTTAAAATATGTCAGCCTGGAAATGACAACAACAGAATGGAGATTTATATTGGCTTTTAATTAAGTAGCTTAGGATTCATTTGCTATGAAGATTATGGATGCCATTTTTAGTCATCGAACAACTGACTACTCAGTTTTTTTGAGGTTTTTCCAGACTTTATATAACACACACACACACACACACACACAGGTTTGTTTTTGTGAAAAGTGGGGACATCCCATAGGCGTAATGGTTTTTATACTGTACAGACCGTATATTCTATTGCCCTACACCAACCCTACCCCTAAACCTACCCCTCACAGGAGACTTTGTGCTATTTCAGATTTTCAATACACTCCATTCTGTGTGATTTATAAGCGTTTTGAAAAGTGGGGACATGGGGTAATGTCCTGAAAAGTCACCTTCTCCTTGTAATACCTATGTCATACCTTTGTCATTATACAAATGTATGTCCTCATTTGTCACAAAAACGCGCACACACACACACGTTGGACTTACATGTTTTATGGGGACTCTCCATAGGCGAGTATTAGGAATATCAGTTTAAAGCGTCATCTTACATTTCATACAGTGACTGCTGACAAATATGATGCAGGGCAACAACTCCATAAATGCAGTTATGCCCTAAAATTCAAGATATTGGGGCAAAAATGCTCCTGTATGAGTTTTTGTCTCATATTTATATAATATGATAACACAGGAGCAGAAAGAGAGATCACACGAGTGCTGTTTTTGTCCAAAATATAACGAGTGCAAATGTGACTTTATACAACAGTTCAGTAAACAAGAAGTTGATATTGTGTTATATTTTAAACACAATATTATGTGTTTTTGCTCAATTTTGCAGAGAACATATTACCTTTAAAGCCATAGCATAATTGTTGTGTGTCTCCGAGCAACAAAGCGATGTTTAATTTCTGAATGAATCCGCGTTCTGAACGAATCGTTTGAATCAATGATTCAAAAGCCCATTCAAAAATGGCGCTTTTCCGCTGCGTGGTACGACTCGGCTCGGCACGACTCTGCTTGGCTCGGTTTGCATTTCCACTGCAGTTTAGTACCGCTTTAAGTGGGCGGGATTATACACATGGCGCGGCCAAGAGCTAAGCGACCTCCTGAAAAACTTTTTCATTCCGCGTCGCACCATCAAGCTCTCGCTGGATCCACTCCTCTGCTATCAACGAGAGAAATGTCTGTACTTCCTCAAAAGACCATGAAATAGCCATTTTTTGGTTGTTAAAAAAAGTGTGCTCATTCAAAACAGTTGCGTTCGATCCTTCGCTCGCTGTACTGATTTAAATCTAGCGGGTCTGTTGTGTCTCGTGTCGCAAGTTCAGTGACGCAGGTAGTGACAATTCTCTTCGGCCAATCAGTGATTAGCAGAGTTTACACGTTTTGGTCACGTTTTGGTAATGGAACGGTTCGCTTGGAACCTCAACCGAGGTGGTACTCAAAAAAGTACCAGGTACCAGGTACTGTACCCAGTGGAAAACCCCCCAAAAGTGAGGTTTGCATTTCCACTGCAGTTTAGTACCGCTTTAAGTGGGCGGGATTATACACATGGCGCGGCCAAGAGCTAAGCGACCTCCTGAAAAACTTTTTCATTCCGCGTCGCACCATCAAGCTCTCGCTGGATCCACTCCTCTGCTATCAACGAGAGAAATGTCTGTACTTCCTCAAAAGACCATGAAATAGCCATTTTTTGGTTGTTAAAAAAAGTGTGCTCATTCAAAACAGTTGCGTTCGATCCTTCGCTCGCTGTACTGATTTAAATCTAGCGGGTCTGTTGTGTCTCGTGTCGCAAGTTCAGTGACGCAGGTAGTGACAATTCTCTTCGGCCAATCAGTGATTAGCAGAGTTTACACGTTTTGGTCACGTTTTGGTAATGGAACGGTTCGCTTGGAACCTCAACCGAGGTGGTACTCAAAAAAGTACCAGGTACCAGGTACTGTACCCAGTGGAAAACCCCCCAAAAGTGAACCGTACCGAACCGTACCGTGCCGTACCATGCAGTGGAAAAGCGCCAAAAGTGAGCTGTTTACTGAATTCCTGAATGAATCAGCCGTTTGAACGAATCAAATGAAAGAATCATAAAGACATTTACCGCCACCTGCTGGCAGTTTTAGTTTCTTATTTAGAGTATTATAAAATTTAAAGGCATAGTTCACCCCAAAAATGTTAATTATGTCATAATTTACTCAAACCTGAATGACTTACTTTCTTTTGTGGAACATAAAAAAGGTATTTTGAAGACTGTTGGTAAGAAAGCTGTTTTGGTAACCAATGACTTCCATTGCATGAATGAAAAAAAACTGAGATGTTTCTCAAATGATCTTCTTTTCCATAGTTTATATTGGGCCGTTGTAGCCTAAACATTTAGGCCCTATATGTCATAAATTTTATGTTGAATCAAATAATATATTTATTTCTAAAGCTACTATTTGTAATGTCTACTTTCTCATTTAACACAAAAATAGCATTAAATAATCTTTTGGGGATATTTTCATTAATTAAGTAATTTCACGAATTAATCGACACATCATGTAATTAATTAGATAAAAAAATGTAATCGACTGACAGCCCTAATATATATATATATATATATATATATATATATATACTGTATATTAGGGGTGCATCGGTTCAACTTACTCACGGTTCGGTTTGTATCACGGTTTTAGAGTCACGATACGGTTTTACCGTTTCGGCTCATGGTTTTAGAATTTCGGTATGTGCTATGTTTAGGGAAAAAACGATATTGTCAAATAAAAATAAAGAAAATAAGAGCAAATAATCTAACTACAAGTAACAGCACAAATAAAAAACAGTGAATAAAATATACAAATAAAATAAACAGTGCTCTTCAGTTTTTTTAGGTAGGTCTAACAGTTTTTAGGTACAGAAATTGAATAAATCAAATGTAAAATAACATTGCATATTTGACTGTATAAATTAAAGATTAATCCTTATTAAAGTTACAAAAAGTTATTCAGTCAAGAGCAGTGAGAGTTTTCCGTGTTGTTGCTGTTTGATTAATATTAAGAAATTGCTGTCACTTTAAGAGAATGCACTGATCCAGTGCACTGATACTGTGCACTTTTAAATCTAGCGGGTCTGTTGTGTCTCGTGTCGCAAGTTCAGTGACGCAGGTAGTGACAATTCTCTTCGGCCAATCAGTGATTAGCAGAGTTTACACGTTTTGGTCACGTTTTGGTAATGGAACGGTTCGCTTGGAACCTCAACCGAGGTGGTACTCAAAAAAGTACCAGGTACCAGGTACTGTACCCAGTGGAAAACCCCCCAAAAGTGAACCGTACCGAACCGTACCGTGCCGTACCATGCAGTGGAAAAGCGCCAAAAGTGAGCTGTTTACTGAATTCCTGAATGAATCAGCCGTTTGAACGAATCAAATGAAAGAATCATAAAGACATTTACCGCCACCTGCTGGCAGTTTTAGTTTCTTATTTAGAGTATTATAAAATTTAAAGGCATAGTTCACCCCAAAAATGTTAATTATGTCATAATTTACTCAAACCTGAATGACTTACTTTCTTTTGTGGAACATAAAAAAGGTATTTTGAAGACTGTTGGTAAGAAAGCTGTTTTGGTAACCAATGACTTCCATTGCATGAATGAAAAAAAAACTGAGATGTTTCTCAAATGATCTTCTTTTCCATAGTTTATATTGGGCCGTTGTAGCCTAAACATTTAGGCCCTATATGTCATAAATTTTATGTTGAATCAAATAATATATTTATTTCTAAAGCTACTATTTGTAATGTCTACTTTCTCATTTAACACAAAAATAGCATTAAATAATCTTTTGGGGATATTTTCATTAATTAAGTAATTTCACGAATTAATCGACACATCATGTAATTAATTAGATAAAAAAATGTAATCGACTGACAGCCCTAATATATATATATATATTTAAGGTCAATTTATTTAATTATTTTTTTTCTAATGTTCTATTTTAAGGTCCAATTCTCATTATTTACAAACTTTTGCCTCAATAAACTACTAATTTGCTGCTTATTAATAGTTATTAAGGTATGATTTAAAGTAGTTGGTAGGGTAGGATTAGAGATGTAGAATAAGATCATCCAGAATACGTATGTGCTTTATAAGTGGACAGTGTTTACATTATATATTATCATGTTATATTGAAGTTATTGTTTTGTGTGATTTTAGTCTGTTTTAAATCTTTTCTTTTTTCTCCTTTTAGCCATTCAACCACTCTCACAAAGTGTCCAAGTTCTGCTATGCTGATAAGGTACAGTGTGATAATACTGTAAATTATAACATTCACATGAGGAGATCCTGCAAATGTGTTTGAGCAGTGCTTGACTGTTCACTTGAACTTGTAAAATCCATTTTCTAAATAATGAATTTGGCATGGAATGAGGTTGTTTTT
>NW_015505561.1:1783932-1802291 GCF_001515645.1 Sinocyclocheilus grahami | reverse complement strand
GGTTTGTATCACGGTTTTAGAGTCACGATACGGTTTTACCGTTTCGGCTCATGGTTTTAGAATTTCGGTATGTGCTATGTTTAGGGAAAAAACGATATTGTCAAATAAAAATAAAGAAAATAAGAGCAAATAATCTAACTACAAGTAACAGCACAAATAAAAAACAGTGAATAAAATATACAAATAAAATAAACAGTGCTCTTCAGTTTTTTTAGGTAGGTCTAACAGTTTTTAGGTACAGAAATTGAATAAATCAAATGTAAAATAACATTGCATATTTGACTGTATAAATTAAAGATTAATCCTTATTAAAGTTACAAAAAGTTATTCAGTCAAGAGCAGTGAGAGTTTTCCGTGTTGTTGCTGTTTGATTAATATTAAGAAATTGCTGTCACTTTAAGAGAATGCACTGATCCAGTGCACTGATACTGTGCACTGGCATTTTGACATAATTTTTGTGTGAATTTGTCCATTCAAACACAATACTTCACAGAGAGCTTAATATTTGCGCACGTTCTGAGTCGCGGGTTCACGCGCTTCGGATGAGCGCACACACAGATCTTCTCACTGCGAGCGCAAGTTCACGTCTTCTGGCTCTTTAATATTTAAACTGGCAAGGTTTTCAGTAAGATTTTCAAAAACATTTAAAAAGAAGTCTCACTAAGGCTAATCTCACTATGCTCACTAAGGCTGAATTTATTAAAAACTATTAAGGGAAATACTGTTACAATTTAAAATACTGTTTCCTATTTTAATGTATTTTAATTACATTTTAATTGTAATTTAATTTATTCCTGTGATACAAAACTGAATTTTTAGCATCATTACTCCAGTCTTCAGTGTCACATGATCCTTTAGAAATTATTCCAGTATGTGATTTACTGCATATTTATTATTATTACTAATGCTGAAAACATCTGTGCTGCTTAATATTTTGTGAAAACGGTGATGCATTTTTCAGGATTCTTTTATGAATAGGAAGTTCAAAAGAACAGCATTTACTTCAAATCTTTTGCAACATTATAAATATATTTACTGTCACTTTTGATCAATGTAATGCCTCCTTGCTGAATGTAATTTCTTTAAAAAAAATCTTACTAATCCCAAACTTTTGAATTAATGTAAGTTTATATTCTGATATTTTCAGCAGTACTGCTATAGTTAGCGGTTTGTATCACGGTTTTAGAGTCACGATACGGTTTTACCGTTTCGGCTCATGGTTTTAGAATTTCGGTATGTGCTATGTTTAGGGAAAAAACGATATTGTCAAATAAAAATAAAGAAAATAAGAGCAAATAATCTAACTACAAGTAACAGCACAAATAAAAAACAGTGAATAAAATATACAAATAAAATAAACAGTGCTCTTCAGTTTTTTTAGGTAGGTCTAACAGTTTTTAGGTACAGAAATTGAATAAATCAAATGTAAAATAACATTGCATATTTGACTGTATAAATTAAAGATTAATCCTTATTAAAGTTACAAAAAGTTATTCAGTCAAGAGCAGTGAGAGTTTTCCGTGTTGTTGCTGTTTGATTAATATTAAGAAATTGCTGTCACTTTAAGAGAATGCACTGATCCAGTGCACTGATACTGTGCACTGGCATTTTGACATAATTTTTGTGTGAATTTGTCCATTCAAACACAATACTTCACAGAGAGCTTAATATTTGCGCACGTTCTGAGTCGCGGGTTCACGCGCTTCGGATGAGCGCACACACAGATCTTCTCACTGCGAGCGCAAGTTCACGTCTTCTGGCTCTTTAATATTTAAACTGGCAAGGTTTTCAGTAAGATTTTCAAAAACATTTAAAAAGAAGTCTCACTAAGGCTAATCTCACTATGCTCACTAAGGCTGAATTTATTAAAAACTATTAAGGGAAATACTGTTACAATTTAAAATACTGTTTCCTATTTTAATGTATTTTAATTACATTTTAATTGTAATTTAATTTATTCCTGTGATACAAAACTGAATTTTTAGCATCATTACTCCAGTCTTCAGTGTCACATGATCCTTTAGAAATTATTCCAGTATGTGATTTACTGCATATTTATTATTATTACTAATGCTGAAAACATCTGTGCTGCTTAATATTTTGTGAAAACGGTGATGCATTTTTCAGGATTCTTTTATGAATAGGAAGTTCAAAAGAACAGCATTTACTTCAAATCTTTTGCAACATTATAAATATATTTACTGTCACTTTTGATCAATGTAATGCCTCCTTGCTGAATGTAATTTCTTTAAAAAAAATCTTACTAATCCCAAACTTTTGAATTAATGTAAGTTTATATTCTGATATTTTCAGCAGTACTGCTATAGTTAGCGTGCTGACAGCATGCTGTTGCATTTGGCCATTGTGTTGCATCTCATGCTGTTTTTTGGGCGTTTCACAAGCTGGTGTGTCACCTTAAAATAGTTCAGTTTTTAAAAACACATCTTTCTATGAAATGCAAAGCTATTTTTGCACACGAGGAAGAGATTCATATCAAGGACATGTGAACCCATTACCAGCCTTTCATGGCTGATTATTTCGACATTTCTCCATTTTATCCATAGCAACCTAAACGGCATTCAAAGTATTCACTTTATCAGTTTTTGTATTCTTGCTTTGCAGGAATGCTAGATGGGAACCGTGAGAATGAAGGGCAGATCAAATCAATCCATGCAGGGAGACACTTTCCTCAAAATCCACAAAACAAATGTCCTTTATGGTTCAAGTCAAGGTAGGTGTAGGACGCATTCAATTCAATCCAAATATAGATATATACAATTAAGAACCTTGAGAGTCATCTTTTTCACATTATACATTGGCTTCTTGTCTTTTTAAAAAAGAGCACCACTGTATGCTTGGGGATATGTCACATCTACTCACTGCCAGCCTTATGACAGATTCTCTGCAAAACTACAGCATAAGCAACCCAAGGTCATTATAGTCTATTTGGGTGCATGGCAAACGTCTGAGATTGGTTTTAAGTAAGGGATATTATACAATCAGAGGGTCATTATCGCAAAATAAACCCCGACGGGGTGATCAGGATCTGGGCTTGTGCCGCTTTGCGATAATGACCGTCTGAATGTACATTACCCCGCTTGTTACACGGCTACTTAACAAGGAAATAAATACATGGACTTGAAATGTTTATTTGAGGTTAAATTATTTTAATTAGTCCTATACTTGCACAGGCCACAGAGAGAGAAAACACAGCTCAGCTGTGAGGGGAAACTACATACTACATGACGGTTATATGTTGTTATTTTCAAAGACCTTGTAACTGTAACAAACACAATAAATCAAGATTGTGAGTGACCTGAAACACTTATTCATAATGTCTAATACTACTATGTAGATTACAGGGCCGGAGTGGGAGCCACTTTCAGCCCTGGAGTTTCATGCCTTAGAGCGGCCCACTTTAGTTCACGACTGACTATAGCTATTACAATAATATAATTAAAACTTCAGTAAATAAGTCTGCAATAGCGCACTGTTCTCTACAGACTTGTAATTCATTATATTTTTCTACAGCTTTGTTTTGATTTATTATTTTATTCGCCGCCTTTTTGCGCGTTCTATTATAATTTTTTTTATCTATTATTTTTTGCTCGCATTTCTCCAACAAAATATTTGTAGGCCTACCGTACCATAATGTCTGCCTGCAGTTAAAAAGTTCTCAGAAATAATCGCATTTGTTTTGCTTAACCTATATTATAAAAATAATTTTAATACAAAAAAAAAAAAAGTAATCGGCCTGAGTAAATTGTACCATTATAAAATCGTGACTGCACAAGTAGTGTAGTAATTTAGGAGGTGAAAATACTGTGAAATTACATACATACAAATGGCAAGAAATTTGAAAGCATAACAACTGAACGTCTATGCACTTAAATTTTTTTACTAAAATGGCTATTATTGCAACCATATGAATGAATGAAAATGCATATTTTTCAATTAAAGAAAACTTTAGGGCTGAGTGTGGGCTGCTTCTGGTGCTTGGATTTCTACTTCAATAAAATGAGGTCCAAGTTTAAGAATGCGCTAGAAGTTACATTTTTTAAAATGTATTTTCCTCTCTATTTAACAGCCTTAACTTACAATAGTGAAAGACTTCTCCCTCAGGTAGATGAAATTTGGGCTCATGATCAATAAATTGCATTCGCCCAAACTGATTTGCCAAAATCAAATCTCGGACGTATAACCGCTTGGTCGTAAAGCCTACATCAAATGGCTACGTTTACAAATAAAACAATATTTTGCGCAAAAATAATGATTAATTATCAATTGAGAGTTTGTTATTCATATGATCTGGTGGTCATATGGCATATGCCTGCGAATACGGGACAAATTGTGTTATAGCATTCATACGGGATGCTTCTTTGATGCCTTAAATACGGGCATCCATATTTCAACCCCATAGCAGTGGCATGACTGTACCGGCCCTCGCGGCCAAGAAACAGACCGGCCCACCGGGAATTTTCCCGGTGCCTTCGATTAGCCAATCCGGGCCTGGTAGATTACCATGAACTGTGTAGGCTCACCAGTACGCAAAATTATTTACATGGCAAAGACTGAATAAAAAAGTAGCAAATATGTAAATGCATATCAATTGTATTTTGGATCATATTTTATTTGACCTGTCCTCCTGTCTAAGTTGACATCTTGCCTAGATTCTACCAATTAAAAGAGGTATTTCTGCTCTAAATCTCATATTTTTGCAATTTCCATAGCCTTTGACATCGACAAGAACAGATATTGGAAGCTTCTTCTCCTTTTAAAAGTTAATAAGCCTATTTTTATCCTAACTATGCATAATTATATAGTTTAGCATGTTTTTTCCTCTGCTGTCACCAAACCTGTCAGACAGCCCACCGGTTAAGAACCTCTTCAATGCGGAATACAAGCTAAATAGGGACAAAATATTACAGCAAAAGATGCTAAGGAACACCCCAACCATCAACATACACTTTAATATGCATATGTTGAAAACCTGGAAGCTGCAGTGGTTTGGGATGCAAGCTAAGAATGAGCGCATTGTATGATGATCCGCATGTGCACCAGCCAACATATAAAAACATGCTCCAACATCATCTATCTGTCACTGGAGAGAAGTAGCTAATTACATGCTGATGTTTCAGCATATGAAGAAGTATGCAGAGATATTGCTGTACATGAGTCATTTTGAATAGTACAGCCATGTCTAAAGACATTTGTTGAGTCAAGCCCAAACTGCTAACCAGTTGATTTGACCTAGTTGGATATGAACCCATTGTGCTAATGTTTGACTGCTTTCTCGACCTGTGTTTTAACACATATATTTATGCATTTGCAGATGCTTTTATCTAAAGCAAGTCACATTCCAAGCAAGGTACATTTGATCACTTCATGCATTCACTGGGAATTGAATCCTTGACCTCAGGGCCGCTAGTCCCATGCGCTACTGTTTGAGCTACAGGATACAAGAACTTCTTGTTAAATGAATATATCTTCTAAAAGCAAATTTTGAACTACACTAGCATGTAGATGACTCAGAAAGCCCATAGACATTTCCTTCATCAGCCGAAAATTACATTTCTGTCATCATTTACTCACCCTCACATTGTTCCAAACCAATAAGAATTTCATCAGTTTCTTTAGTTGGACACAAAAGAAGATATTTTGAAGAGTTTATGGTAGCCATTGTCTTCCATAGTTCGGACGAACTTTCCCTTTAAAGCAGCAGAGCTTTCATTTTGATTTCATAGGGCTTATAAGATGAAAAAACATGCAAGGGAATGTGGAGAAACATTGAAGTTGATTATCAATAAACACAAACTGATAAATGTATGCTGGGTTAAATACAACCCAGCGTTGGGTAAAATATGGACAAACCCAGCAATTGGGTTCTTTTGACCCAGCGGTTGGGTTAAATGTTTAACCCAACTTTCTGGGTAGTAACCCAAATGCTGGGTCAAAACAACCCAATCGCTGGGTTTGTCCATATTTTACCCAACGCTGGGTTGTATTTAACCTAGCATTTTTTAGAGTGTAGTTCTGAAGTTTGGAGCTGGTCTTACTGGTTAACCAGCATAGTTATGACGTTTTTATTTAATAATACATTACAAATTATTATTTAATTTTAATTATACTGGTCTTCCCACCAAGCTTCTTAACTTTTACCAACAAGAATCTCATTGTCAACCAGATACAAACAAGACAAGCAAGCAATGGGAAAAACGAGTAAACGTGCATCCAAAATGCAACATATGCCGGGGACTAGCAAGGCTGTAGAAATACATTTTCATTAACTGTGTCTGTGTATTTTGTAGGGCTTTTATTACTATGATTTCTGAATCAGATTGTGAGAAATCCCAGTGGCACCCTGTTGCCCTATTTCACCAGGAACCTCAGGAGGCATTTAGATCAGGTAATTGACTCACCTACATAGAAAGTCTTGAGATTAACAACTTACATTTATGCATTTGGCAGATGCTTTTATTCAAAGTGACTTACATTACATTCAGGGTTCATTCCTTTCTGGGGAAACAAACCCGTGATTTGACTGTTTGAGTTACAGTAGCATGGAGTATATGAATCCAGATCCTACCCTTATATTTACCTTTAAATTATTCAGGGCCTCCCTTTTATGCTGCCATGATAAAATGAAATTTGTTGACTTTGTTGTCACTGCTGGTTACCATCTAACTGAGCTGATTCTGCAAGACTGAGTGTATCACATGAGATTTAGTGACCCTGACTTTATATCCCACCTGGTGTACAATTACCAAAAATGAAATAAATAAAGTGAGATATTCCTTTTTCTGACTTGCTGGTGTTAATGGTATATTTTGCCAACCAGCTGTACCATAACTAGACAGGAAGCCATTTTGTTTTAGCCGTTTTATTGGCGGTGTTAAGGACTGGTGGGTGGTGTGCAGCAGAGAGGACGTGACATTGTCCCTGCAATAAAACTGTCCTCACAATGCACTGCAGGCGTAGTCGTACCCACGCAGTGATTGTAATACAAACACGATTTAGCCATTTATGCATTTAGCTGTACATGCATACATTGCTCTAATATGTCACAAAGTATCTTTAATTTACTCTACTGCTGATACTGCTGTTTAATAAATAATAAAAATGCTTCAGCAATGATATAAAACCTTCAAACTCCTAAAAATGCTGTGAGGTTCTTCTTAAATATGTGGTATCAAACACAGCTGTATTTAATTGAAAAAAAAAAAAAAAAAAAAAAAAATATATATATATATATATTACTTTTTTAAAGTAATACTTTTTTATTATTTTAAGTAATAATAATTAAATAAGCAGCAAATCGGTATATTAGAATGATTTCTGAAGCATCATGTGACACTGAAGACTGGAGTAATGATGCTGAAAATACAGCTTTGAATCACATTAATAAATTATATTTTAAAATGTATTCATTTTTTATTTAATTTGAAATAGACAGATAAATTGCACACATTCATAATCTTCAAAAACTCATTGAATTGCGCAAGTGGACAGCTATTATAAAGAGATGACAAAATTTATTTAGCATGATTGTTGCTACTGAATCATGTGCCATGCAACCAATATTATTCCTAGTGATAATTGTTGCAAAACATGGTTTGTTTTATATTTAATTACATTAAATTGATAATTTTATTCAATTCTATCTTAAATATGGCTAAAACATAATTACTGGATTACATTTGACATCATGTCAAGTTCTTAAATATGTTGTATCAAATGTAAAATAAAAATAAAAGAATACTTTTTAAAATGCGCATGAAATATGCCTTGTGATTTATTTTTATTTTATTTTTTATTTCATTTTAAATAATTCTGACAGATAAATTTCTCACATTCATAAGATTCAAGAACTCACTGAATTGCTCAAGTGCATGGACAGATATTATAAAGAGATGATAAGAATTTATTATTAGCATGATTGTTTCTTTTGAATCATCTGCCATGCAACCACTACTATTCCTAGCAAAGTGATAATCCTCGCAAAACATGGTTTTATTTAATCACATTCAATTGATCATTTGATTGAATTCTATATTAAATGTATATTGTACATCATGTCATGTTCTTAAATATGTGGTATCAAATGTAAAAAAATAAATAATAATAATTATAGTAAAATATTACTTTGTAAAATGTCCATGAAATGTTCCTTGTGATTTATTTTTATTTTTTATTTTTATTTAATTTAAATAAATAAATTCTCCACATTCATAAAATTCAAGAACTCACTGAATTGCTCAAGTGGACAGATATTATAAAGAGATAAGATTTAATTAGCATGATTGTTGTTATCGAATCATGTGCCACGCAAACCATAATGTTTAAAATGTGCATGAAATATGCATCTTTGTTTTTTGTTTTTTTATTCTGACAGATACATTTCCCACATTCATAAGTTTCAAGAACTCGCTGAATTGCTCAAGTGGTGCTTTCCTTGGAATGAATGTGTGTCAGTTTCAGTTTTTTCAAACTTTGATTTATTTACCCACACTGCGATTGGAAAAAAGCCCTTGGCAGGGATGGAGCAATAGTGAGTATGCTTAGGATGCGAAAGCGAGCGTGTACGAGTGTGTGGCAGGGAGAATCAAGAGGAAGAAGTGTGCAGCTGTAGGGGGAGGGTCAGGAAAGTGCAATCAGAGGGGGATGGGGAGAAAGACAGACCTCCACAGGGAAAGAGGGGGCGCTGGGGGAGGGGAGGCCGGAATGATGCGGAATAAGTTGTCGACGGAAAAGGACGTTTAAAAAAAGTATCCCCTTCCAAGCAGGTGACCAGGACCTTCGCCAGTAGATACGACAGGCTCTCAGAAACACGCATCCGAATCTGTGTCAGGTTTTCTCGGGATAATGCGGTGTAAAATCAGGTGCGGGGGTAATGCAGAAATGTCAGAATCTTGCTTCCCTGCCGTTGGCCCATCTGCGCTGAGGATGGCCACTGGCCACAGGCATCAGAAGTCCTCACAGCATTAGACCGTAACCTCCTTTAGCCTCATAATACTGCATTAGTTTCTGTTGACAAACATGAGGAGAAGTGGTGAACAATCTGATTATATTTCCAAAGTGGAAGTAAATCGCATTCCCGCTCTAACCCGTGGATTCTTTCGATACACAATGCCACATTCTGGGAGAGAAAATATATGAGGCACTGTATTCAGTCTTGCATCATGTCTAGCAACACCAAATGATGTGCGATCCATCGTGAAACTGAGAGAAAATCCAATGTAGAAAATCCCCCCAAAAATAAAAGATATTATAAAGAGGTGACAAGATTATGAGTTTTGCTTTTGAATCGAGTGCCTGGCAACCAAAATTATTCCTGCAAAACATCGTTTGTTTAATATTTATTTAATCACATTAAATTGATCATTTTTTAAAATTCTATCATAATTATGGCTAAAAATAGACATTGCATTACATTTTGCATCATGTCTAGCGACACCAAATTATGTGCATTTCTCCAAAGGCCATTTAATGAAAAAATTGTGGCTGTAAAAACAAAAAACAGGCAATAACGGTGTATAATAGATGAGGAAGATGCAGTATTGTGTGTGTGTGTGTGTGTGTGTGTTTTGTGTTGTCTTTTAGTGGAACACAATATAAATTGTGAAGAATGTGTTCGTCTCTCTGAATCTATATAGTAGCTTTGTGTGAGGAACAGACTGGAAATTAGGTCAAGATTTGGAGTAATGATTTTTATTATACATTTATGATGCTTTTCTGTGCTTTTTAAGTTTAAAAGAATTAGTCCACATTAATTAAAACAGCATGGCAAAGAGTAACCAGCACATCAGTACAGAAATCCAATCAATCAGAGTGATTAGTGCAAAACAAATGATAAAGAAAGTCACACTGGTTTGGAATGATTAAGGGTGAGTAAATTATGACAGATCAGATTTTTCATTTTTGGATAAACAACTTCTTGGATGCAAGTATGTGTCCAACACTTATTTTGAGAAACTAAAGAGGAGCATGTCTCCTACCCTCTAAAAATGCTGGGTTATTTTTTTTTAGCCCAGTTGCTGGGTTCAGCCTGTAGGGTCATTTTATTGGGTTGTTTTTAATATTTTTACCCAGTAGCTGGGTCATTTTTAACGCTGGGTTTTTTCTACCCAACCGCTGGGTTGAGCCTCTCCGACAAAACAACCCAGCTTCTGAGTTACAGTCAGATCACAGGCTTTTTGAGTCCTGTACAGGAGAGAGCGGTTCTCAGCGCCGCTGCCGATTTGGTGCACTTCTTCAGCGAAATAAAGGTTTGTATACATTTTATTTCATTTATAAAGTCTTTACTGTGGTAAATTATATTATTTTACCAGACCAGGACCAAATGTCAGTCAGTTGCGTCAGCAGCGGATATATCACATGATAGAAACGCCTTTTGCCTTGCATAACATGAATGAATTTTATTCGTTATAGTACTGACTTTAAGTTAATTTGATGTTAATATATGTTCTCTAATCTCAGTACTGTTTGTTTATGGGCAGGTTTTGGAGTCAGTCGCGGCATCTTTCAGCTATGAGTGAAACGTGAGGCCGCGGTGTGAAGTTCGCAGTTCCCCCGCGAACAGCAGCCCTTCACCGGCTCAGATTTCGGCAACACAACGGCACGCGAATTAGCACTATTTCGGTAAAAATCGATTACAGAGAAAGGTTGAATACACTTTACTTAAAATGCTACTTTTAAATGTTACATTTTTTATTTCTAAAATGCTTGATAAACGAGTTTAAATGTATGTAATATGGTAAACTATGCTGTATTCACCCAAATAAATTCAATTTGTCTTGTATTTTGTCCATGGGTGTTCTTGCTTAAACGGGTCCTATTATGCTATTTCACTTTTTGAATATTAGTCAGAGTGTAGGGTGTATGTTTGGGCATAAAAAAGATCTACAAAGTTACACATCTCAAAGTCTACTCCAAAGGGAGATATTTAGTTTAAAAAAAACAAACAGTTTTTTTCATACTTTTTAAGAACTACAACAAACGGCTCGTTTGGACTACAGCATTGTTTTCCGGGTTTTGTGATGTCACAAAGCAGCCCATTAGAATATCATTCAAATAAATCCCGCCTACGGAAATTCGAAAGGTTGGGGGATGGGGAGGGGCGAGGTCGTGGTTGAGTGTGGAATCATGGGAGTTGTGGTCTTCATCCCCACAGCCGATGCAATCCGACACGACTCGGGCAGAAATCATGTTCACGGATGAGCTCATGATTTATTAAGGTAGTAGAATGAAGCAAGGTGAGGCTGAAAGCCGTCGAAGCGAAACGAGAAAACACACGGCTCGACACACGGCTCGAAAGCAGCGGAGCTTTTATTATGCCACAGTCGACCGCTTCCGCTGCTTCAGGTCGTGCGTATGTGGGGTAAAGCAGCGGAGCTTTTATTATGCCACAGTCGACCGCTTCCGCTCCTTCCGGTCGTGCGTATGTGGGGTAAAGCAGCGGAGCTTTTATTATGCCACAGTCGACCGCTTCCGCTCCTTCCGGTCGTGCGTATGTGGGGTAAAGCAGCGGAGCTTTTATTATGCCACAGTCGACCGCTTCTGCTGCTTCCGGTCGTGCGTATGTGGGGGGAAAAAAGCAGCGCTGTTTTATCATACTAGATAAGTTTGAAAGTTCTGTTATAATGCTACTCTGTCACCTGTCTAATAAAACGCACAACATATTAAAGCTTCTTTGGTGTTCTGAAATCAAGGGGTTATGACGTCATTGGCAGGCGACACAATGACACTATAGACACAGTCCGTGTCACTAGTTAAAATTGCTTATTTCTCTGGATTTAAACATTCTTCGAAACATTGTACACAAGTCAGCAAAATATATAACACTGTTCTAGTGGTTTTTGGATATTTTAATACAAAAATCTTAAATATTGTGCCTTTAAAGACAGATAGGCTATCAACGTGTGCTGTTCAGATCTATCAGCACCCGGGTGATGACGGAATAAATGCTCATATTCCAGCATACAGCAGTCGAATTGAACAAGAGTGAATGGTTTGTCCACGTTTTTTTTTTTTTCATCGCTGTTGTTGTAATGTATTGGGAAGCCAGAATGCGCATCCATCAACAGAAACATATATTAGCCGAACCCTGTTTGTTTTTAGTGTTATTTATAGCAAACCATATTACAGATGCGTTGTCAGATTTAAGTTGAACCACAATCCTAGCGCGTGCTGAACCGTACGGTTCGATTTTTTTGCACGAACCGTTCCACCCCTAGTAAATATGTATGTTACAATTATGAAAACGTTTTTATAAATTGCTGACGACTGGACAATGATGCAGTTTGCAGAATTTACACTTCAATTATGAGACTACAGTGTTTCCCATACATTGATTTATTTGTGGCGCCCGTCACAATATCAAAACTGACCGCCACAAATAGATTTTCCTAATAGGCTTTGACTTCGTTGAATAAACATGAGCACTGCACGTTTCAAAATCGAAACCTGTGTTTTTATATCACTATTTCTGAAGGAAACCAACTGTCTTCAGAAAATTTTGGATGTCATTTTTATTTTATTTTGCATGTAATGTCTGATAAAGCAGCGCTTGTGAGCGGAGCGCTGCTTTGTGTACAGCCTTTACCAGGGAAACCTAGATCTCTATCACTCCAACAGCGCCTCCTGCTGGCAGAGAATGCATTTGCATATGCCGCCACAAATAGAGTGCAAGTCTGTGGGAAACACTGGACTATGGTATAAATAAATTAAACTGTATAACAGTTTCACTGCAATTCATGTTATAATGTTAGAATTAAAGAACAATAAACATAATACATATTACCGTTGTACTTATCTGTACATAGTAAATGCAGTTATTTTTAAGCGGTTGTTGACATCCTATCTAAAATGTGATTTAGCCAAAAAAAAACATTACCACTCTAATATGTCTTGCAATATCCGTGTGTGCAAAGTAGGGGTGCAACGATCACAAAACTCACGGTTCGGATCATATTATGGATTTTGAGTCACGGATTGGATAATTTTTCGGATCAGCAAAAAAAAACAATTGCTTTTCATTTATTACTGAGAGCTTACTTTAAGTACTTCTATACAACAGCAAAAACTACTAGCTTAAAGTCAGTAATAAAACAAGAGCAATTACAAGCATAGATGAATACAACATAAAGCTGCAAATAAAGTCAGTAGCAGTGGTATTCAGGTGCAGAAATGTAATAATTAAGTGTAAAATAACACAATAGTGCTCACTGCATAAGTTAAATACAGATTAATCTTTGTTAAAGCTGTAGTATTGTTTGATTAGCAGACAGAAGCAGGTATGTATAGGCTGCTGTCTCTTTAAGACCAAATGCACGGACCTAATACTGACACGCATCTGGTTTCTTTCTCAGCTGTTTACGTTCACTTAAGACAGGGGTGCCCAACCCTGTTCCTAGAGATCTATCTACCTGCAGACTTCAGTTCCAGCCCTGCTCCAGCACAGCTGTCTGTAATTATCAAGTGCTACCTAAGAGATTAACTAGCTGGTTCAGGTGAGTTTGATCAGGGTTGGAGCTGAACTTTGCAGGATGGTAGATCTCCAGGAACAGGGTTGGGCACCCCTGACTTAAGTGAACGTAAACAGCTGAGAAAGAAACCAGATGTGTGTCAGTATTAGGTCCGTGCATTTGGTCTTAAAGAGACAGCAGCCTATAAATCCCTGCTTCTGTCTGCTAATCAAACAACACCACAGCTTTAATCTGTATTTAACTTATGCAGTGAGCACTATTGTGTTATTTTACACTTAATTATTACATTTCTGCACCTGAATACCACTGCTACTGACTTTATTCGCAACTCTATGTGTTCACGCGCTTTCTTAATCTTGCCTCACTTCAAGTTCTCTTTTGCTTGAATAGTTTAAAATTGCTTGAATGTGTAAATTGGCAAGACAAAACTCGCAAATGATAAACTTTCACTCTATGATGGTTAAACTTCATGCAACAAATGCCTAATTTATAATGGGTTTTAATGTTTTTGTCTCGTCACTCCGGGACACGGCATCACAGTATGGTGAGGGGCGTAACATTTCCGTCACACGCTTGAGGTATTCGGCCAATCACAACGTACTGGATAGCTGGCCAATCAGAGCACACCTCGCTTTTCAGACCGATGAGCTTTGTAAAAACCGATGCGTTTCAGAAAGGCGGGGCTTAGAGGAGCAACAATAATGTACAGTATGTGGAAAATAATGTGTTTTTTAACCTTAAACCGCATAAACACATTTCATTACGCCAAATACACCAAATAATGTTCTTTTTTAGCAACATCATATGACCCCTTTAAGTATTAACAAAAGATCAGAAACTATAATTCACTTCAATATGAAAAGCTCAGCCTGAAATTTTCCAGTCCTAAACTATAGTTAACATGTATAGTCTGCACCCATGGCCACATTTCTGCTGAATCTGGTTGTAGTTTGTGAAGAATCCTCTGACATGAGTCCTTCAACTAGACCTAAACATTTAACCATTCCAACTGTCACAGTCGCTTTTTGCCAGAATCAGTTACAAATCACTAACAAATTCATAAAAACGGTGCATCTTAAGCAGAAACATTTTGCCTTCAGTTTAACCTCTGAAAATCCTTACAACACTACCTTCTGCTGAGCTTTGTAAAAGCAAAAATAGCCAACCAAATCAGTTTAGGCTCCCGGCCCAAGTGTCAGTGCTCAAAATTCATTTTATACTATTAGAAAGCAGTTTTACCCAATTCCTGCACGTCAGCAAATCTACCCGGCGTTCATTTAGTGCAATAACCCCACAACTGAATCATTAAGCCTTCATTTATCTCCTAACAAAATGTCTTTATGATGCATCTCATTTATCCTTCATCTGCTACAGTACCTGTGGCCACCACTGCTTATTCCTTTCTCTACTCTTTATGTCCTCTTCCAATTCCCTCTATCAGAGATTTGGGAAATTTCCACTCCCCTCTCTCACCCTACTGCAGTTTCATTGGCCGCCACTGTACCTGCAGCGCTTCATTCTTCCAGTTTGGACACAGCCACCGCCTCCCTTCCATCCGTGACCTATCGTGACCTATCTGTTGCATCTGTCGTTGGGCAGCGGCCAACTTCACATACGAAGCCGTATATTCCCCTCTCCCTCTCTCTGCCAATTATTATCTACCTGTTCCGGCCCCGTCGGCTGACAAGACACCTACTGAGTTCACTTTCCCCATGAGCTCAGCTCTTGCTGCAGTCAGCTGTAGCGTTGCTCGCTGCTTATCATTCTGATACTTTCTCTGTGTGTCGCGTCGGCTAACGGGGTTCCCTGCTTCTATCCCATCTGTCCAGAGAATTAATCCCCCACACGCTTGAAAAAAAAAACTATTTTGCGTATCTAACAGGTTTGCATTTGATCAACTGGAAGAAGTCACAAATCAGCCGTTTTGATACATTATATTAGTGATCTAGAACATATTTTTGGCAATCAAATGTGTTTTTATGCACTGTATGCTTACTTTCTGTCTCCGTCACGTAAAAAACCTTTTAAGTTCATTATATTATTACGCTTCCTCTCTATGGCGAACTCTGGTAAGTGACATATTCACTTGTCCATTCTAATGAAATCACTAAATAATCATTTGCAACCAAACATGCTCTTTTTTATATAAATCTACTGATATGCATTAGCTATTTTTGCTTGGCCATATAAACAAATGCTAACATCAAAAGGAAGTGATTTTTGTCCAGTTTTGATCATTAATTTTTATTTTTTTAGGAGCTAATATATTATGAATGAAATTATAGATCAAAATGTGCGGTTTAGAGTTTATAACCTGTTTATGGTCATACTTGCAGCTGAATTATATTCTGTGGGCTCTATTAGCACTCGTTTTAATATCAATTAGCACAATGTGTCTGACCTCTCCTTTTCTGGACAAAACTGGGCAAGATACAGTATGTGATGCCACATAATCTTTGCCTTCCTGGCGCTTCTGAGTTAATTAGGTTGCCAGCTTTCCAGTAAGACAACACCTGTGGTTTAATACTATCACAAATTATTATCTAGACATCATGCTAAATGCAAAACATATTAAAATAAAGAAACTCATTCTTTATGCCATCTTCTCTAGAAATACTGTGAAATTCAACACTCGACAACAGTCAGTGGTTCCAACACATATTAACTGGGGTTCTAATTTATTGGTACTTACTCATTTGCATACATTTTTCATGTTGTTTTGCTTGCTTGTTCGTTTGTTTATTAATTTTGATGCACTCAACATCAAACAAACATGTGTTGTTTTTTTCCCTCACTCATTCATTAGCCAGCTAACTGAAATATGCATATCATGTGGAAAACCATGTCCTACATTCAACTGATTTGAGAAAAGTTCATCAGTACAGTCATACTGAGCATATTCAGTATTCTCAAACATTTCAATATTTCAACATGGAGCTTAAACTAACATCTTGGCATATCTTGCCATTTTGAGTCTGCGGACATTTCTACATGATGACTTATTCTTAAAAGGGATTGTTCACTCAAAAATGAAAAATCTGTCATCATTTACTTGTGACTTTTTTTTTCTGTGGTACATTAAAGAAGATATCGTGAGAAATGTTTCAGTGTTTCTTGACCATACAATAAGAACTGTTTGGTCAGTTCTTTAAAATATCATCTTTTGTGTTCAACAGAAGAGTAAATGATGATCTCTTTAACACACCTAATTTTGAAGGCACAACAAAAGTTGTTTCACACTCCATAATGCCTATATCATTTACATTAGAAGTCTTAAATATGACTTTCCCGCTGAAGCCTGAGAGGCAGAGAAAGAAAGATAGAGGCCGAGAGACACAGACATTCAACCATGCCTCTCTCAAGGACATCACAGGGCACAGTGAAGCACAGCAATACATTGTGCATGTTTAGTATCAGGATTTGGACTCCTTTTGTTACACTATACACTATAATAAATTATATTGCATGCATGCTTGCTCTGTCACTAACGCTGACATGAACCATATCCGCTTTTCAAAAGACACAGTCATCACATCACTACTTTGTTGTAGACCGTAAGATATATTATTGTATCTCAAACATATATTAGGTGAGACTGAGTCTAGGCGTCACCCGTTTTACTCTGGTGAATATTTCTTAGGGTAGATTTATTTTCTCAAGTCAATTTCAATATAGGCTGCTGATGCTTTAAAGTCTTGGCTTCAAAAAAGCTATCGGACATTTCCTCCGCCAAGAAAAAACATTGAACTTTTGTGATAGAGATGTGAAAAAAAATGCAAAACCATGAATGAAACCTCATAAAAGGTGAAAAATTTCAAATGATCATTTTGACCAACAAATAGCCTATTGTGTAAAATGAATCATTTTTTCCATCTAGGTGTTTGAAACCAAAGTACAAATTTGTTTGACTGAACATTACTCTCAAAACTTTATAGGTATTGAGATAAAGCTCTTCTCCTGTGTGACAACTAGCCCCGGTCTCCACAGGCCTATTATCCGAATGATCTGCCATTGATATTGATATCTGGTCCATTTTCTGTAGGTTCCTTCTGGCCGTTGCCAGTGCAATCGTAAGAAATGAAGTGTGCTAATTATCAGAACGAGGCTGCTATGTGGACTTCTTCATCGGAGTCATAAATCTAGAGTCTTTATAATGTGAAATGTTAGAAATGTTGTTGGAACATAATGCATCCCCGTAAATATCCCATTCAATCACACTCATTCATTTAATGTCAGATTTCTCCCCTATACAAATGAAACCTAATACTGAAAGGGGCAAGGTCAATGAATTCCGTCTGATTTATCCTTGCTCGTCTCTGCTATGCATAGACACGCTCGCCCTGCGCACGCCCACCGTCCAAGCAACCCGTACACTTCCCTCACCGCGCGACCTATACGTCACAGTGATGTTGACGATTACGTAAAATGTGATTATTGCCCAATCATGTCGCATCAGATTCGCGTTGAGCCATTAGCACCTTAGCAAGCAAGACTAATGATATATATATATATATATATATGTTTAAAAGCACTGTGGCAGCAGCGTACAGTGAATGCGCGCATCACGTATAACTGCGAATTCTCCAAATCCAATTATCTGTAGATGACATTTCTACGTTGCGTCTGATAAGCAAAGGCTGATAATCAGATGCTCCGGGTCTCCGGGGGAATAAGGGAAGTCTTGGGCCGATTCCGGTCCGAATGACTTTTAGGATGAAGCGGAGGGAGAAGACGCGCGTCTTTGGGTTTGGTTGTGAAGTTGCTGATATATCTAGGCCTATATATTTTTTACAAACATGTTAATGTACATATCTCTCTTACACCTTCCACCCAGACCCCCCCCCCCCCCCCCCCCTCTTCCCCCCTCACCGCCAC
>NW_015505561.1:1754692-1783920 GCF_001515645.1 Sinocyclocheilus grahami | reverse complement strand
TCCCTAGCAAGCGCAACACGCGCATACACTGATGATTGCAGTGCACTGGGTTCAGGCGTTTCCTTTACGATATTTCATTGATCTCCGGCGACGGAAAATTCGGCTGGGCGACGCATTAAAGCCTCAAGGCCCACCTTCGATATTACTGGGAAAAAAAATCACTACATAAGCAATTAAGTCGCTATACCGTCGCGACTACAAATAGGAATACTTTGGCGGCCATGTTGTAATCGTTTAGCTCAATTGGGCGATGCATGCAACAATATTAAACCCTTTCATATTTAACATCGCGGCTATGAACGGAACAAAGCGTGCTGCAATAATCGCACATCCCACCCAACGATCCAAACGCGTCCGATGAAGATGTACATATGCATCCAGAATGGAGCTTTAGTGGAGATGCTCAAAATTCCCCGGTGCAAAATCTAATAGAGTTAATAGGGTACGGAACAAGGCGCGGGTGAAATGTTATTTTCGTTTAACAAAAAATCGGTGTTAATAATTAAAGATGCGGTGATCACAGAATTAGATATTTGGATGGTGCGTATCAGTGTAAGGATGCTGGCTAACTATCCGCAGCCGATCACAACTCCTGGGCGACATGTATCAAAGGTAGTCTGCATGCATGCTAATGTAGGGGGCTCATTTCGCGAATTACGCCATATAACCCGATTTGATCGATAAATCGATCCATCGCACATGGAACGGCGCGCGCGTGTGAGCCGCTATTAAAAACGGTAATATATGCGCGATGTGGCTACATTTGTGATTGCGTGGGGAAAAGCCATCGGAAAATGTATGAAAACCGTACTTATGCCCATAAATGCTCAGCCGTGAGCGAGCAGCAGTGAGATGTCAGCTGCTGACGCCCGGTTGCGGTGAGGAGACGGAGGAGATGGGAGGAGATGAAGGATAAAGCATCAGGAATACAGACTTACACTTCGTAGTTCCTGCGTGCGATCCTTCATTTTTCCCCGCCGTGCTGGCCAAAAATATCGCTTGAGATGTCCGCTGCGTTCGTGGATTTATTATTAGCGAATGTCTGGCTCCTGTTTAATTTCCCACAGATTTAGGTGATTTCAGGGGGGAAAAAGGCGCCCTGATCTTCCCCCTCTGCACTATTTCACGCCTTTTTGCCTTTTTGCCTTTTCCCTGTTCCTGCTGTTAAACAATGTTGATATTTGAAAGCACCAAAACAAACACGCCCATACCCTAACGGGAACTCGCCCCTATTTTGATATCTCCACCCCACACGTACGTACACAACCCTGACATAACGACGATCGCGGTAACAAGCGAAGATGACACACAAGCATATTCAAACAAAAGCCATGTGATATGTAAAGATTAATGCTCTTTAGAAAGCATCAGTACAAATATTGTTATACGTATTTTAAATTGTTACATAAAAAAAAAATGAAAGCCACAGGATCAGGACAAGGAACATGCATTATAAAAATTCAATAGGGTCAATTTTGAATTCATGCTGACTTTAAAGCATGCAAAATATATGTTTGGATGTTCAAAGCTTACAGATAGACTAGTTTAACGGTTGAGGTCCCGGTTGAGCGGGAATGTAGCATTGGCAGTGTGGTTATCTGTTGGTCTTGGTTTGAACTACTTGAAACATCTCCCAGAGGGAAGCTTCTGGAGCAAATGATCTGGGTGCGAGGGATCTTTAATGCATCTTTGTGCCCCAGTTCCCTGTCTTGACCCCGCAGAGCTCAGAAATGTAAACAGCGGGAACTGGTTTAAAGGATATATGGTCAAGAGTAAAACACCTTGTTGTAATCCCATTATCAAATGGCTCCAAATCAGACAAAGACATCCCATTTTAAGAGAAATATATACACAAAACACTTTTGTCCATGTGCAATTAAATAAATTTGACATATATATATATATATATTCAAATGCTTCTGTAAAAAGAGATTCTCGCAACATGCATAAAATATCGTTATATGCCATTGCACAGTAACAGTTTTAATGGCTTTAAATATGTTCATCAGTCATCTGTGCTTATTCAGTTGGTGGTTCAACAATAGCACATTATTGACCACAAGGCTTTTAAACACCAATACACATGTGCATAGTAGTTATCAGTTCAGACTTTTTTTTGGAGGTTTGGGCCTAGATTATTGAACACAGCGGAAGGCCTTCAGGAGATACTGACTGTGTAAAGCATATGCTGTTCTACAGGGGGCGCCATTTGGCTCAGAAAACCTGCAATCACAGGACATTTTTGGCTTGCCAGAAATATTTATCTATTTATTCTGTATCAAATCTATATCAACGTGGCAGGCTGTGTAATGTATTAAATCTATAGACATAAAGAATTGTTACATTTAGTTTACTTATACTTAACCACCAGGTGACAGGTAGCACTTTCTACTTGATAGTGACTCATTTTAATTAAAACCATCAATGAACGAACATATGTAATCTAATCAAATGTGTTTTTAATTTTTCCAAAAAAACTCTACTTTCATGATTCCTCAGAATCTGTTATCTTTTCGCTGCTATTTTTCTAATATTAGTTTATTTGTTATTATTGCTCACAAATCTAAGACCTAATTTCATTGCGTGAAATAAGCAGCCACCAACCTAAAGTCTGACTGAAGTGAGCACTAGACAGAACAATATAAATCTTTTTTTTTTAAAAGAAAGCTTTATTGCATCTGAAAGCATTTTTTGTTTGTTTAATCAGAAATTGTATACGTATGAAATTATAAAACAAATGAAGAATACTTTCTGAGTACAGATAAAATTATTTTAAAAATTACAAAAAAAAGTCAAATACAATTTTAGGTGTTTATTGAAATAAGTTTTGTACATTTATCTAGAAATAAGTCAATGATATTTGATTTATAGTAACTGTTTTCAATGTGTATCTTTGCAAAAATCTCAAATAGCTTATATTAGAAGGCCCTTCATCAGTATTTTACATTATCTTTACATTCAATAATGGAATACAGAAAAGGGACATTTCTTCCAAAATCCTTAGTTTTTTTTTAAATGAAATGGGCCGTTCTCCAAAGGGCTGGTAATATTTTAGAGTACCGTCACCACCCGACGTAGGAGCGTATTTCTCAGAGAAAGACCCTGTAAGATTTGGGCCACACGTTGCAGTATAGTAGATCAAAAGAGAGCCGTGGTTTAATTTAAACGACGACTGTAGATTGGTTCCTTTGTGTGGGACAAGAGAACCCTTTCCTAATAGACCATCATCATACCGGTTGTCACGGTCCCACACCTCAAATCGCAAGTGCCTGTAAGACAAGCATAGACATGATATGAAGTACAAACAACAGATATTTTTTTTTATTTAAAGTTTCAAAAAGTCCATTTAATGACAGAAACCGAAACTAAGATTAAGTTTTGTGAACATAACCACTTACGTTCTTTGAGTCAGATCCACAGTTTGAAAATGTATTTTGTAGTTCCACTGAGAAAAGTCATTCATAATCACAGGGGTCTCATACGCTTTTTTTCCGTAGAACACTTTCACATTACAAATTGGTTTTATTGAAATAGTCTCCCCATAATCCCTTAGCACTCAACACGGTCACGATCAACGTGGCAACTCCTGCCTTACTCTGGCAGCAGTTGTTATCAACACTTTGATGACCGTTGCATTTGCATGCACAGTTATTGGCATGATGGCCCACTTTGCAGCTGGAAGGGCAAGCAGTAGATATGGCACTTTTTGTGATGTACTTGCTGATGGCCGCTTGAAGACTGGCCCGTCTAGCTGGGTCGTTTTTCACCAGCATATGTAATGAGCTCAAGGTGTTGGAAACCACTCCAGGAATTTTCTTCAATGACTTGAGCCACACGTCATAACCACTAACGTTGCTTGTAGTGAAGAGGATGTCTTGCTGCTCACCGTTGCCGAACAGTATTTCAGTGACTCGGTTGGAGAAGGAGCTGCTGAACCTGTTGCCCCTCTCCAGTTTATTTTGTTTTGCTTTTGCAGTAGCTTGCCTGCCCACTCACCTCCACACTCTTAATGACGACAGACGCCTCCATGTACATCATGTACCGACAGACCCTTCATGGAAACCTGGCAGGTCTTCACAGCAGTGGTTGAACATTCGTAGCCACCCAGGTCGACTCTCCGCAAGAAGTGTGTCCCGTAGATCAAGATGAATTGGTTGTACGCGCTTTCTGACCGGCTGTCGTATTTAGCAAATTCTTTGGTCATTGGAGGTTCAGCCTGAAGACGAAACCTGTGAAAGAAAGACTTTATTGGGTTTTTATGCTTCAGTGTCAGTCTAAACCCCAGACTAATGTAATCCTGAGATATCTGGTAACGCATTTCACTTTGTTGGACGCCTGCTTCTGCCGTAGAATAAAAAAAAAAACACAGGTAATTGTGACTTTATATGGATTTATAGACAGATTAGACGACATACTGCTTTTTTGGCAGATCAAATCAAGGCTGTGAGGGATAGATTTACAGTTCCCTTTCGAACGTACTCTCACGTTGAGTACGGGTTATCTCCTTTTTTTTCCCTGATCTGAAGCTTGATTTGTTCACGTTTGTGTAGCTGCACAAACCAAACCAATGCACAAACCAATGGACCCCTTGCACGAGACAGACGGGCACAGCGAGTGCGTTGCCTGCCTTGGCAGTGCCCACGCAGAGGCTGCACTCACTGGAAGATCATGCTCTCATTGCGAGAGTATTTCTCTCTCCTGTCTCCGCTCGCAAATTGCCTTCTTTAATGAAGGCGGACCTCCTCGCTTCACTCCCCCGTTTCCTTTCTCTCACAAGAGAAAGAAACAGTGGAGTAGTGGGTCCAATTCCGTGGGATCAGGTGGTGTTATGTCGGCTCAGCACCCGCGTGCCCTGCTCTCCTTGCGTCTCCTCGCCTCGCCGGTGTGCTTTGCACACGAAGGTGTCGAAGACGTCACCGCTGACGACTCCATGTCCTTAGCGGCATCAGATGCAGAAGAGTGGTGAGGTTCTGGCGGAGAGCCCGAAGCCCTTTCCCCCTTCTCATCCAGTGAGGCCTGAAACCAGACGCTGAACTCATCCGCGTCCTGTCTAAGGCTGTGGAGGACCTGGGCCTCAAGTGGTCGGATCCGAAAGAGCCTACCCACGACCTACTGGACGTGTTGTTCCTGCCGGGACGCCGTCAGCAGTCCTCTTGCCAAAGACCTGTCCCATTCTTGCCTGCGGTTGACCTGACCAGCCTGTTCAGACAGTTTCAGAGCAGCTTTTTGTTGGCTTTGGAGGCCGGCGGCCGCCTCAAAGGGCTGCCAGTCACAAAGCAGAGGCTTTCTCGCTGGCTTGGCTTATGCCTCGGCAGGCTTACAGTGCCCTATAGGTGTGAGGGCCCACTCCACATGAGAGATGGCCTCCTCCTGGGCGTGGTCCAGTGAGGTTTCTATTGGTGAGATTTGTGCGGCCGCCGGCTGGTCGTCACCATCCACCTTTGCTAGATTTTATAGCTTGGACATCCCGGCCTTACAGGTCTTTCTGTTTAATCGCCTATTTCCCCCTGTAGGTGGAAATGGTTATGTCGATAGCCCTCAGCTGTGCTTGGGGCCTAATTGGCTCACATCACTATCTCAGCTCCCTGAGATAAGGGAACCGAGGTTACGTCAGTAACTGGAGCGTTTTTACAGTGGCATGCACTGTATAAAGCTCTACACTCTCCGAAAAAAGGCACAAAAGCTGTCACTGAGATGGAATACCTTTTTTAGAGACATACCTTTGTACCTAAATGGTCCATATTTTTACCTCAAAGGTACATATTGGTACCTACAGTGAACATATTAGTACCTAAAAGGTACAAAAGTGCAAATTTTGAAAAGGTACTGCCACAGTGACAGCTTTTGTACCTTTTTTTCTGTGTAAATCATATAATTTTTACTGCTGTTTCAAAAAGTTTTTTCCCACATGTTGTTAAACAACAGTACAATCCATTACACACTACACTTCTATCACAGCCTTGTTTTCATTCCTGACAAAAATGTTATATTGTGCTACACTTGCTAAGGTCTAGATCTTGAAATATGCAGCTTTATCTCTAATAATTGTGAAATAAAATCTCATAATTGCGACTTTATATATCTAACAATTGCAACTTTTTTTATCTTTTATAATTAATCCTGTGTAGTCATGTTTTTAAATTTCACAGTGCACATTTGTAAACCCTAATGTAATGATTTACATATTTATGAGGTCAATAAATCTGCTGAAATACTGCAGAATAATACTTTTTGTCTGTTCATCACTCCAGTTTAAACTGTATTTGCAACATTTTAAAGAATTTTCTGCCAGTGTTGAAACAAAACCTCACACATAAAAGTCTCTATAAGTATCGCGCTCATGAAAGTTTAATGAGCAAATCATTTACCAGTCAATTACCAATCATAGAGTTTCACCTCACAATTTAAAGTTAGCACCTTAAAAGTGTATTTTTTTAAGCGTTTTACACTTTACCCAGCATTTAAATTGCCTTAATCTGGGGTTTAAAAAGGACCCTGAGATTTTTTCTTATTAGACCATAGATATCCAAATACCCATTAGCCAGTTACATGTAAAACCATTTTCTCAATAGACAACATCCATACACTCTTAAAAATAATGTTTTAATAGTTTTTTTTTCTTCAGTGATGCAGTACAAAAAAACATTTTTGGTTCCCCAAAGAACTTTTCCGAGAAAGAACCATTTTTCTTAGTGTGAACAACATTTTAATTTCGAAAGAACCTTTTTCCACTATTCATTCTTAAAAATAAAGACTCTTTATTGGTTCTTTATGGTTCTATAAAGAACCTTTAACATCTATGGAAGCTTTCCATTGTACTAAAAGTTCTTTGCAGTGGAGAAAGATTCTTTAGAATATTAAAATGTTCTTCTCACTAAAAAAATGGTTCTTTTAAAAACTGTTCACAGAAAAGTTATTTTGGGAACCCAAAATGGTTCTTCTATGGCATTGCTGTGAAAACCCCCTTTTGGATGCTTTATTTTTGAGAGTGTAAAGAACCTTTACAATGTAATGCTTCCAAAGATGTGAAAGGTTCTTCATAGAACCTTTATTTTTAAGAGTGTATAAACAATTGCAAGAGGCATAAAAAATTTTTTTTTCTGTGAGGAATAGACTTATTCACACTCTTCTCAGGCCATCTATTAATATGCGGTCAATAAAATCAATAATACTTTTGTAGTTTCACTTCACTATTACTACTGTGTTTTTTCCTGATGGATGTTTAATTTTGTGCTGCAACATCAAAATAACAGAAACTGTTTCAGTATGAGATGCAATAATAAAACATACCTGCATCCTAGATGTAAGCAGGAGAGAACCCTCTTTTAAAGCTATGGTTTGTATTGCAACCTGCATTTCTCAATGGCAATGAGGTGCACTTACTGCAAATGAATCATGACGTATAGTCTTCTACTAGTGAAGCTCACACGGCAGGGTCATACTAATCAAGATTTGATATCAGTCTTGATTCAGTCTTCTGTCTGCTGTGTTTAATGCATTAAATTGCAGACTGTTGACCTCTGCACTGGCTGCGATTGGCATCTCTGGATCTGTGCTTGATTGGTTCTTATCTTACTTGGATGAAAATTCCTACCGAGTCAATTGGAAAGGGTCAGTCTCGGTACTTTGTGCTCTCAGGGATTTTAGAGGAATGAACCAACCACTTATACTGTATTTTTGAACCTCATAACAACTGTGCAAATTTACTAAACATTTTTGAATCTCTGTGAATGGGATCAATACAATTATTGTTGTGCACACTTGGGCTTTGTTCTGCATTTATCTCACGTTTAAAGAAACAGTTCACCAAAAAATGAAAATTTGCTAAAAACATTTACTCACACTCAGGCCATTCAAGATGTAGATGAGTTCGTTTCTTCATCAGAACAGATTTGGAAAAAATTTGCAATCCTACGGTGGTTCAGGCTGTAGGATTGCCGAATGACTAAAGAAACGTTATCAGCACGATGGTATAAAACTGTACATTTCTAGTCTATTACCACCCACTGCCACTTATACCAACGACGGAAATAAGCGCAGTTAGAATAGCTACATATGTGGGAGAGCGTTGCTATTGTGTGACTATTGTATTGCAATAGGTAGCACTTTAAGATGAACCTTGAATCAAGACTAGTTAGCACATAATTAATAATTGAAATGGTTTAATAACAATATTTTGTTATGGTTACACTTGAATTGGTTACAAAATAGATGAAGGATGGTAAAGCATAGTTAATTGTACCCAACATGTAAAATATTACCTGAGAGAAAGAGATGAAGAAAGAGAGGAAGAAAAAGAGGGAGAGAGGGCAGAAACCCAAGAAGAGCTCCAACAAAGAAAAGAGCCAGCCAAGAAAAGAGACAGAGCAACAGTTACAGTCCTCTTTTATCCCTTCCTTGACCACGTGACTAAAAACCAAATGTGAGACATTCAAACTGACCAATCAGCAGATTACAACTTCTCCCACTGGGCAAAAGGTGTGACAATTAGCAGACCCCCGATGTATACACATGTTGGCCTACAGGCCTTGATCGATATCAGTACCTCTGTGCCTTCAGGAATGCCAGATGGCCCTTTTGTTACTGAAGCTAGGTTTGGGACAGGAAAGCAGAAGTCTTTGATAATTTTTGACCTTACAATAACGTTACTTGCTAACCAATGGATCCTCTGCAGTGAATGGGTGGCATTAGAATGAGAGTCCAAACAGCTGATAAAAACATCATGATAATACACCAAACTGTGCTTAATCTGAGCATATTTCTCTCTTGATTCAGACGAGACGACTTTTTCACTGGAGAAAGCAATATAATGGAGACTCATTTTGTAGGCAGAAGCAAGAGTTTAAAAAACACGCAGCTTTTCACTTCACCAGATGTAAACTGGTGGACTGGAGTGGTGTGGATTACTTGTGGATTATTGTGATGTTTTAATCAGCTGTTTGGACTCTCATTCTGACGGCACCCATTCACTGCAGAGCATCCACTAGTGAGCAAGTGATGTAATGCTAAATTACACATCTTGGGTGAATAAATGTTAATTTTTGGGCTGACTATTCCTTTAAGGATATTAATATTCCAAGATCTTTGTGTATTCTTAAACAACTTCAGTTGATGGAAGTATTTAACATAACAGCATTCACAAAAAATATCTGACTAAACAATTTTAGAGAGAAACAAGAGGTTTGTCTGCAGAAATGGTGTGTAAATCGCTGGTTCTCTAATCATATCATCAAAGCTTTTGAGAACAATTAGGCTTTGACTCTTCAGTTTCAACAATCTCACATTTATCAGACCACATTTATTCAATTACAGTGTTCATATATCTTATCATACCAGTAATTATAGTACTACATCTACAGCACAAATTTATTTGAAAGTTCCCAGGGTGCACTTAAATCTTGGTCCAAAAATTCTTGAGCTAAGACTTGAGAAGCCAAACAATAGCTTGCTTGAGTTTTTCAAAATGAAATTGAGGATTAAATAAGATTATGATTTTAAATAATTAAAAACAATTAATTTGCATTCAATAGTAAGAAAGAAAGCTCTGACAAACCTTCAACAAAATTGTGTTACAGACGTTTTTTCCCCTTTTATCTTCAAGAACAATGAGGTGTGGCTACTGGTTTCATGCATTGATCATAGCAGTGAAAACTCTTTATATGATTAGATTCAATTATTCTGAAGCTCACTTTCAGTTTGCCAAGGGCCACTTTCTATTTAGCGTCTAGTCTGTGTTTTTGTGTGTGTGTGTGTTCATGCAAGCAGCTATAAAAAAGCCACAGTATCCTGGCACACCAGAAATCCACTTTGAATTGGTACTCAATTGTATTTGACCCATTTATAATGTACAAACTTTCTTAATGGCATTAATAGCAAATTGCGTTCAAAATATATATGACTTATAACCTTGGTTACTAGTGCCACACAGCATCAGATCTTGGTTTAGTCCCGATTGTGATCTAGGCCATGAACACTTGCTGTGGAATATGGGTTAACCCATTTACACCAACAGCGTAGCTGAGTCCGACCCAGATGTTACATCAGTTGTAAAGTCCTTCGTTCTGACAGGCCTGTGGTCTGAAAACTAACTTTACTATGAACAATGCAAGATGTGGGAACAGTTAACAAAAAAACAAAAAACATTTGATCCTTGTGTCAGTTCAAACCTGTATCATCTGCTCATCACATAAAGAAAATCAATAAGCGAATGAAAGGAAACGAAAATTAAAGTCATATTACTTTGTGATACTTTTATGCTGTGTCTTTGTCAAGTTAGTATATTGGTTTGTGTTCCACAAGAAGGAGTAAAATCATATGGGATGACCTGAGGGTGAGGAAATGATGACAGACATTTCATTTTTGGCTGAACTATTTCTTTAACATGCCACTGAATTGATTGCTAGGCTGCGTTGAGCGCGCTGCTGCAGGAGGGCTTGTTGTTTTGCATTCTGTGCTGCAATTTATGACCCACGTACAGGTCACTGAGTGCAGCGGCAGCGAAGGGAGAAACTTGCAGTCTATCTTAAATGCCTGCCAAGCCGCATCTCAATGCTACAGCAGTCCCTGTACCGGCAAGAGGCGACACAGGACCCCAGGGGTTTACAAGTGAAACGCACACACGAGATTGTGTTTTTATTCTATTAAATGATGCTATCAATACATATTTTTATTGATTTGACTTTATTTCATCCAATATGTTTTCATTTTAAATAAATGAATGCCACCCAAAATCAAGAAAGAATTTTCATCATTCACCCTCGTATCGTACCAAACTCAAGACTTGCTTTCCTCTGTGGAACACAAAATTATGATTTTGAAGAAATACTGTATACTCATCACACTTGAGAGTTTTTTCTTGCAATTCTGCGTTTGCATCTCACGATTCAGTTTATATCTCGTGAGTCTTACTTTTTTCTCAGAGCTGTGAATCTGAGGTTATGTCAGGATCATGGACCTGTTTTGTCATGTCTTTGCCCCCGTTTCTGTTCATGTTTTCCCTTTTTTGGCCATGTTCCTGTCCTCGTTTAGTTTATTAGTCATTCAGTGCACCTGTGTTTGTTAATTATCCCTTGCATTTAAGTTCGAGTCTGCGCTGTCTGTCTTTGTCCGAGATTGTACGTCATCCCATGTGCTACCTGTGTTCCTGTCTGCCCAGTGTTAGCCCTTGGATTTTGGAATTAAAAGACTATTGTGTGAGTTTACGCCTTGTCTCCTCGTTCCTCTCCATAGGCTAGTGTGACCGGTTACATCTAACAATTCTGTTTTTTATGGAAAAGATAATAATAATTAGCATATTTTCACACTTTTGACTTTTTTTTCTTTCTTGAAATTGCAAGTTTATTACTCACAATTCTGACATTTCTTCTCAGAATTCCAAGTTTACATCTTGCAATTTTGAATTTATCATGCAATTCTGAGTTAATATCTCGCAATTCTGACTTTTCTCAGAATTCTTAGTCTATATCTTGCAATTCTGTATCTATATCACACAATTCTAATCTTGCAATTCTGAATTTATATTATGTAATTTCGAGTTAATATCTAGCAATTCTGACTTTTTTTTTCTTCCAGAATTCTTAGTTTACATCTTGCAATTCTGTAATTATCTCATGCAGTTGAGTTTATATCTTGCAATGCTGACTTTTTTTTCTTATAACTGCAAGTTGATATTTCACAATTCTAACTTTTTCCTCAGAACTGCAAGAAACAAAGTCTGAATTGTGAGATGTACACTCAGAATTGTGAGATAAAAAGATGCAATTACCACAATTACCTATTGATGGTAGTGTAGCGATGAATGAAGTACAGCTCAAACACAAGTCACTTTTAAACCAAACAGCTGAGCTTTGGTCAACACTGAATTCACTGACCAACTTGAACATGAAATTTTGCCTGAACAATGCTAAGTGTTTTATTATTTTATTTTAATCTTAGAAATTAAAATACATAGAACAATGGTAGAAAACAGGCTTATAATAATTAATCTCTGCCATATGGCATAAACTTTGATGTTATGGGTTGTACCAAATCACAATCTTAGGGTTGTTAATGCATTTAATAAGCTAACATAAGATAATGACCAGTATTGGGGGTAATGTATTACAAGTAATGCAAGTTATGTAATCAGATTACTTTTTTCAAGTAACTAGTAAAGTAACGCATTACTTTTTAATTTACAAGAGAATATCTGAGTTACTTTTTCAAATAAGTAACGCAAGTTACTTTTTTTTCAATTTATTGATTGGCAGCTCTCCTGCCCCCATGTTGAGAGAAATCAGATGTTACTGTAGTTCTAAAATAAATATGAATATGCATTAATTCATCTCACTCACACAAAAAAAAACACAGATTCAGTATTCCTTGAAATTAATAAAAATAATGCAACTCAGAATATGACGCAAACCTGCAATAATTAAATATTAAATGACACTAATATCATTTATGTATTTAATCCCATTTTATTAAACAATGTCTTCGATGATCCAGTTCAACCGTACTATTAAGCAAAAATGACTCTAGACAAACATTTGTGTGTTGAAATTTCTTCTTCTGTATTCTACGGACGTAACTTTACTTTCCCTTCAGCCTGAGGCTTATTCATTTCACTTTTGGTGTGAAAAGGCTTTTATATTTGCCAAAAATAGAACTTTTTTTATTTTAAAAACAAACAAGCAAGCCCTGTCCAGATTTAAAAAGTAACGCAAAAGTAACGTAACGCATTACTTTCCATAAAAAGTAACTAAGTAACGTAATTAGTTACTTTTTTAATGGAATAACGCAATATTGTAACGCATTACTTTAAAAAGCAACTTTCCCCAACACTGCTAATAACAACAGTTATTACAGCATATGCGTCAGACTGGTCTATCACGATAATATGTTGTGATATGGTCTCTCAGCCTCATATAGGGGAATACCGCTGGTATCCTGAGGCTCATGAATATTAATAACGTAACGAGACGTTCGAACAGTAGCATTAAACGATTGGCTGAGAAGCTATACTGACATGACACCTTCATAATCATGATATGACACATGTCATGAATATGAACAAGGTTTTATGCATGTTTATGACAACTGTCATTAAGTGTAAATCGCTCAGTTATGTCATTTTTAATGCAAATATGACATTATTTGACCTAACCCTACCCCTACCCTTACCCCTAACCATAGCCCATAACAAAGACATCTCAAACAATGTCATCTTTGCATTAAAAATTACATAACTGAGCGAATGACACTTAATGACAGTTGTCATAAACATGCATAAAAACCCTTCATATTCATGACGTGTGTCGTGTCATGATTATGAAGGTGTCATGTCAGTCTTATGCACACCCCTTCAAGTAAAGTGTAACCCAAGGAACTGCCTGATAAATGAAAACTTAAAAAGCAAGGTATCAGCACTAGTGAAAAAGTTTGTGACATATTCTGCATATTTAATTCATGATGAGGTCTGAATGTGTTTTTCTGTGATGTTCTTGTCATTTCAGCGCACGGCTGTAAAAACTGCATAATACTGTCCTATTTGGAACATCAAGCTTGATTTATCTTCAAACTGGTGTTTTCTGGTGTTAGAACAACAGGCCAAACCAACCAACTGGCATAAAAACTGCACTGCATTGCCTTGAAATAATGAAATGATGATTTTAAAGATCCTGGCAGACCAGAAGACCTGGCTGAACTGTAATTGTCACATTGTGCTTCCTCACTGGAAGTCTTAACCTAAAACTGTATAGCAGCTGTAGGCTATTCATGCTTTTTTTCATAGCCTAATTGTTTATGATTCCTAATTAAGGTATTTTTTAATTAATCAAGGTATTGTTTTATTCTATTGTTCTCCACTGAAAAGTTGAATGCAATTAGTTTAGCTATTATGCCAAAAAGGATAACACTATTAAACACGCTTTATTCGATACAATTATCATACTGCACCCCCTGGTGTTTGAAAACTGTGTGCTGTGATTAGAGCATTGTAATTAGTTGAGTAACTTACAAGATACATAATTAAGGCAGACTTTGAAACAGAATGTGTTATTTAAATCGTGATATAAGTATTATCATGGTGAGTGCTCTGCTTACATGTCTGCTTATCCATGACCACTTCACGCAGTATATTAACGAGCCATATATTCTTTTACTCACAAGCTTAGTGTCTACATCTACAAGACAATGACAACCTCAGCAAACATGCACAAAATATATATATATATATATATTAAAAAAATTAATAGCTAGCCTATATAGTTCTATATCCTTAATTTGTCCATTTTTAAATGATCTATATTGAAAGATCTCTTGAATATTCTGAATCATTTAATTCAATGTAAGTACTTAAATATATTTAAAATAGCAATATTTGGTTTGCATGAAGTTGTTAAGTGCTGCAACTGTTAGGCACCGCAGAAGCTTTCCTAACAGAAAATGACAAAACCAAACTTTTATTGTATTTTTATAGTCTTGACATGTAAACTGCTGGCAATTCTTATTCAGATTTGAATATGTTTGTATCTATAAATAACTGTATGATATTGATTTGTGCTGTCATTTGCACTTCTGAACACTCACTTCACAAGTTGCAATGAATAAAATTTCCTTGAATAAAAGCAAGATTAATAGTTGAATATTGACTGAATGGGACCTAACAAAAAAGCAATGTGAAAACTGAATTCTTCCAACAGTAAAGAAATAATTATTTTATAGTATTATAGAAAATCATCGGTTCAAAATTAATGAATAATTGAATAATTAAGTAATTATGATCTTTAACCTTAAAACAATCAACTATGGTCTTGTGTACAAGCAATTTTTACCTACAGAAAATACCTAAAATTACTTGTGTCTCTCTTTGCCCCAATACACTAAAAATACTGTGTTAGTGTGAGTGCCACGGTCTTCTTCCTGATAGTAACAGGAACCGGGGCTGTGGTATATGCGTGGCCACAGATCGCACACACTACGGAGAAGTTTTTTCCTGCTATTTTACAACTTCAAAAACTCAACAGATGTCATTAAAAAAAAAAAGTTTTACACACAATGAAATAAACAGCACTCCTGAATTTTTTTTAAAAAATTATGTAGTCACAGGAGATGAAGACTGCAGTCATATTAGTAGTCTAATACATTTTTGTTTTGTTTTGTGTGCTTGGAGAAAGTTCAATCAAAAACGAACATTCTGTCATCACATACTCACCCTCCACTTGTTCCAAACCTTCTGTTGTTCTTTTGTGTGTGTGTGTTGAACATTAAAGAAGATATTTTAAACAACTGTTGGTAACCAAACAGTTGATGGTGGCCATTGACTTGCATAGTTTTCATACTATGGACGTCAATGACTACCGTCAACTGTTTGGTTATCAACATTTTTCAAAACATGTTCTTTTGTAGTCAACAGAGGAAAGAAACTCGTACAGATTGGGAACAACTTGCGGGTAAATTTAAATTGTGGGGGGAACTAACCCTTTAACATGACATTTATGTAGACATCTTTCACTTGTGAAATGAATGAAGGAGTGATTTTTTTTACAATGGCACCAATAACTGAAAACGTGTGTTTATATGCTTTTTGTGGGCATGGTCAATAGAATGAATAATAATTACTTTTAAATTTCACATGCACTAAACACCAAATTTATGTAAAAAAATTAAATTGATGATGCCACACACACACACACACACACACACACACACATATATATATATATATATATATATATACACACCATGGCAGCCAAATTTCATCGTGCCACACATGCCTTTACATCTGTAATCTAGCGTAAATCTAGCCCCGCCTTCCTCTTAGATAATGCAGCGGCGGTTTTACCGTAATTAAACTAGAAGAGCGCACACTAAACGTTTTGTTACAAGTGGCAGTCCTATGCAATAAAATCTAAATAATACGCTAGACAAAAGTAGGTTGTAACTGGATATAACTGGCAATAACTGAGTGGCTATAATCTACATTAGAGTTTAAATGAATCGGCTCATTAATGCGCGCTACTCGCCTGCGACATCGCATACAAAACCCCGCAAACAGCTCGGTTAAATTACTTGTATCGAAAGCCAAAGCCGCGTTTTGCTCTGATGTGTTTCCTACCGCTCATTTCTGGGTTATGTGCGCAAGACGTTTTCATATTTAGGGCAAAATGGCGTAGTGGTCGTCTGAGGGAAGATCCTTGATATGCTTGTGGACTACTTGGACTTTCCCAATGCGTCTTGACGAAGTGGAGTACGGTATTGCATACCGAGGGGTGTATCCATCCACGATGCGTTTCGCGAGAAAGGGGTGACGGTTCGTTTCTAGGCAGTTGTTCTGGGGGACTTCTGTATATTTAACACTACTTTGGTAGGTGGGAAGAGGAAGAATGAAAGAGGTCTTCCAACGGAGCGGTCGTAAACATGAACGGTGCCCTTTACATTTCGTTTTTCCAAGGTCAGCTGGAGTCCGCGCTGGAGCAGGTAGTGCAGCTCGCCGTTCAGGAAATCACCAAGACTGTTGGGGCCACTTTGAATTCAATGCTATTGGAAACGGCCACCAAAGAGCAAGAAAATCAGCGTTTAAGGGCGACCCTTCAGTCTCGTGGAGGGAACGGGAATAGCGCTGCGTATAAGAGAAAAACCGACACGAACGATGAAACAAAGCAACACGCCCCCAGTCAAAGCCCTGAATGTGGCGTTCAATCTGAAACGCTCAGGCGTGAACAGAAAGCGCGAGCAGTTGGTAAGGCTATCTGAGTGCAAACCATGTTTTCATTGAATGGAAATTAAGAAAACGTGTTGGGTATCTTGTTCAATAATCCGTGTTATTGAAACGCTCGTGTTTACAATGCAAATGTGACTCGATGGCTTGGTGCGCAGTGGCGAGGTTTATGAAAACAAGGGTATGCACCATTTTGAACGGAAGGAGGAAGTCGTAATAAACTTGGTCTGCTTTTGTACCCATGGATTTCAATTCCCTTATTTTGGTTAAACGCCCTTGTATTTTAGAAACGTGGCAGGAATTACCCTGTAGTTAAACCCAAACCAAGCCCAGATGGAAAATCCAGCTTTAGATGGTAACTCTGTTTTTTGAACATGGTAGATGGTTTCTAGGTGGTCTAAGTTGGTCATTAGCTGGTTGACTAGTTCCTAAAACCGTCTTGACCAACTGTTTTCTTGCTGGTCCAAGATGGTCAGTTAGCACCAAGTAATGAGCATCTTAAACCAACTACAAACCATCTACCATGCAAAACACAACTACTAGAATACCTGTTTGATTTATAAGTCTAACTTATTTATTTATTTTCTTCAGTTCAGATAGTAATTAAGATAAACTGGTCCACAGATCTCACTTTTTTTTTAAACCAATAATTTACTCCAATGGAGGAAGTGTGTAAGTCTACATAATTGTGCATGGGAGACTGTAGAGAAACAACACATTGTTTTAGTCTGAATGTTTTGTCTTTGTTGAGTGGAATTGTATGATTGAAGGAAGTTATGATGTCTGGTCTTTGAAATTAATCTTAAGTCAGCAGTCTTCAGGCCTGTGTGGGCATGTATGCATAGTCCTTTTAATGTTTGGAGTATGGCTGACTTGTTGTGACTGCTGCCAATGGCTGGTTTGGGTGATGACGCTTCTGTCGTTGAGCTGCTCCTTAGCGCTGCTTTTCATACTGCGGTGACGGTAGCCATCGGGAGTGTGCCTTTGCCTTGCATTTTGGCCAATGGAGGTGGTTAGAAGAAGCCACACCTACCAGACCCTGTGGAGGGTATCCATGGTTGGGGTTTCAGTGGGGAGTATCATGAGAGTCTTCATCCTAAGCAGAGACTGCAGCCAAATCACAAAGGAGCCCAATGATCCGCTTTGATGTCATAGCTTGGCGTGTCAACATGCACACAAAGAGTTTTTTTTTTCAGAAATGCACCATTTAATTCGTTTGCAATAGATGCACCACTAAAATTGAATGGGAATATCTGATCTTGATTAATTTAAGTCATCATGGCAGTTACATATGCTTCAAAAATTGTATTTGAATAGGTAAATCGATATTATTTTCAATTGCAGCTTTCTTAAAGTCAGCACTAAGGCTCAACAGTAAGGATTGTGAGAGGCTTTCAGCAGACAATGCACACCTGTGATATTATCTGTTAAAAAAAATTTGTTAAAAAATGTTCTGCATTGTATGCTATCATTTTCTCTCAAAATAATTAATGGAGTGAAATTACATATGTAGCAATAAAATATTTATGAAAAGGAAAAACCGTAAAGAAAGCCCTATATTTCTGGCAAAATATAAAGACACATTGCAAAAAAAAAATATTTGCTTTAAATATCAAATCAATTGCGAAAGGGTAAAGTCATCATCATGCCCTAAATTTATTTTTTCTTGAATATTCTGTTTCATACTGCAATTCATCATATTACAGAAGTAAAATGAGTAGTGAATGGCATTTCATATTGCCTAGAAAGTGTTGCACATTTTCATCATTAGTGAGCCAGATTGTAAATTACATAGTTTAAGATTGAAGAACGAATATTTACAATATCAGACATTTTCCAACATCACTATTTTTTTTTATTTATTTTTTTTACTTTCTATGGTGCATCTGCTCCAGTAAAAGATTTTACACCATTTTTAGGAACTCAAAATTTGCCTCTAAAATCTATATATTTGTGTACATTTGTATATTTGCTAGATATTTATTTTATTATAACTTTAGTAGGAAAACTTGACCACTTTTTACTTCTGTTAGTATATAATATCTTTGACAATTAGATGTTAATATTGTTCATATTTTATGCTTTGACATTATGACTGGCATTTAGGCACTTCTAGATGTTGTCTGATCAAAATGGGCTGTGTACAGTCAGGGAGGAATGCAGAGGACAACATGCGGTGCATTTTAAAGGCTGTATTTCTGCAGGGAGGTGCATTTCATACAAGTTCCAAGATAAGCGTCCAAATCAAAATTCAGACCTGCAGCACTTCTGATTTGAATACAAGCCAGGTCAGGCTTAAAATACACCATTCAATTTTATACAGTCCATCAGTTCCATTTCTGCATCAACAGATACGCATTCGTAGTGGCAGTTTTCTTAGATTGCATTCAGATCTTGACATAGCATAATTGAGACTTTAAATCGGAACATTTCTTGCAGAAAGTAGGGAGCGAAGCAAATTGGTGGGATTCTCATAAATGTCAGCCAGCGGCTTTATTTTGTGCCTTTCTCTGCAGTGTGTGGATGGTGCAGAGAGTGATTCGACAACCTACAGGCTATATATAACTACCTGTTTGTGTCACAAGACCTTTACAGATGGATTTTTCTGAGTAAATATATCATAATGTCTCCATTTTCAGGTCAGTTAAAATCTGTAATGGAACATGTGCTGGAATTCGCCGTTTGTGAGCTGACTAAAATCGCGGAAGACAGCTTTGACGACCTGCTCTCGGAGTTCACCAAGAAGGAGTGGGAAAACCAGATACTAAAAGAGCAGTTACAGGACAAGAACATAGTGGAGGACAGTGATGTGCTTGCTGTGGAAACGGAGGACCGCAAAAACGACTCTGCCTCTCCTAGCAGTTCCAAAGCAGAAAAGCAAGAGTCGAAAGGCCTGCAGGACCAATCGCACAAAAAAGAGTGGGAAAAAACTGAAACCACAAATGGTACAAACAGTTTTATTGTCTAGTAGTTGATCATTAGAATGCATGTACACTACTGTTCAAAGGTTTGGGGTCTGTAAGATGCTTTTGAAGAATGCTCACCCAGGCTACATTCATTTGATCAAAAATACAGTAGCCTATAAACAGTAATATTGCAAAATATTACTAAATGTAAACAATTACGATTTTCTGTTTTTTTTTAAAGATATTTTTTTGGCATTTATTACCTTTTATTAGGACAGGACAGTAACTTGTAATTTATTCCTGTGATGCAAAGCTGAATTTTCAGTATTATTACTCCAGTCTTATTATTATCAATGCTGAAAACAGTTGTGCTGCTTAATTTTTTGTGAAAACCTTTACATTTTCTTTATTTTAAGTAGATTTTTTTTGTAACATTATAAAATCTTTAGTGTCACCCTTAATCAGCTGAATGCATCCCTCCTGAATAAAAGTATTAATTTCTTAAATTAAAAAAATAACTAAATAAAACCTACTGACCCTGGTAGTGTAAAGTTGGATAGAATCACTTCTTTTTGTGGAAAGAATTTACTCCCAATGAATTGTGCCCACTGATAACATTGTTTATTTGCATGCGCTGTCCGTGTTGGTTTAGGGACCGGTTCACTAAACAAATTATGAAAATCAGGTAACTGTAAAAATCCTATTTGTTTGATGCAGTTCCCTAACTTTCAGGCTGATTCTGAGCACTAAGTTGTGGAGGGTTCAGACTATCGTGATATGGCTTACTTAACTGTAACTCTACATCATTCCTCTACCTGGAACCTGAAATGTCTCTGAATGAAATTCTCAATGTTCCTGTATTTGTCGTTGGGTATCAGGCTGGATATGCAACTGTTGTCCATCGTTTGATTGGCTCCTACGATCAATAAAAATGTACACAAACATTAATTTTAAATAAAATTCAGTTTAGTGCCCACTTTCCATGGGCAGAAATCAATTGCACCAGGCTTTTGAGAATAAGATGCAATCAGATTTTTCATAGAAGGCATGTCTGTGCTAAAAAAATACTCTGAGTTCATTTAAATATGGCTGGTGTGGAGCTAATGTTAAAAAGCTGATGTAAAATGCTGAGTATTCAATATAATATACCCAATGTTCAAAGGTAATATTATACCAAAATTTAATTTCCCTTTTTATTAATGCATTATATTGGCATGCCTCAGTTTATTGTTCAGTGGCGGACAGAGCAGAAACAAAAGTACTTTTATTGTTTTTCCATCTGTTCTTTTGGTTTCATTCAGACATCTATTTTTAAACTGTTATGTAAAAAAAAAAAGCAGACCAGGCCAACGATTCGGCTCACAATAAATGTCTTGTTTTCAGACTGATAGCGCCTGCATTGCAGGTAATTATTGAATAAGACCCAGGTGTTTGTATTGAAATATGGTCATGGTTTTCAATTATTATTAATTTCATTCTAACTAGTTATTGCTTTCAAATGCAAAAATCACCTTTAAAAGCGAATTTTATGTTGTAAATATCTCTGGATATTTGAATGCGAAATCAGCAAATAAAGGTCATTTGGTTTCCAATTTCCTTAAGTGTGTAACCCTACTTCTTTAAATGAATGGAGATAATTAAACCTGAAAAATAAGTCATTATTTTTCATTTCCATCCCCGTTTTTTTTTTTATTTTTTTTTTTAATTTTTTTTTTCAACAGAACCAGACAAGCAGACTGTCATTGCAGTGGCTCAGGACTGGGTGCCCATCCTGGACAAAGTCTTCGGGCAGAAGTGGTGCAGTGACCTCTGGCAGTTCAAAGAGGTCACCAACAGTAAAGAGGAGCTCACTGGGCTGAGCTCGGGCTCGGTGACCGACATGGACAGCTTAATTCGGGAGACGCTCATGCCGTCTTGCCTGGCCACTCAGAGGAAGCTGGAGCTTGAGGTGGGCCAGCCACCCTGGTTGCCACTTGACGATATGGAGGTTGTTTCTTTAACCTCTGAGACTCAAGGCGTTCCTGTCATCAGCTCCACAGGTAGGCTGAGCTGTGCTGATGATCTAGTACGGTCAGTGCTGGGTTGTAACTGATTACATGTAATTTACTTAATCAAATAACATTTTAAAATTTGTGCATATTTAGGTTACTTTTTTATTGATTACCTATAAACACAGTGGCAGTAAATGTATCATAATTTATCGATTCTCTCTAGTTCTTTTTTCTCTTTTAATTTTTCCTTTCCAAAAGTCCTACTATGTGTCATACAATTTAGCTTTGCCTATATTCAGCCCATAATAAGACCATGTACAAAACAAATAATTATGCAAGTAACTGAACTCTGGTGACGTATAGCTGTGAAACACAATGTCGTCATCATATTCAGTGACCTTCAGTAACTGTTGAATTCCAGACAAATATTTCAAACCCCCCAAAAATGTCATTGTTATGTTCATGTAATGCAGAGATTCCAAAATGTTTTTTGTTAGCCAAACTCCTTAAAATAAAATAGTTTAGTTAATGTCTGAATAATTTAACAACACACGATTCACATGTTTACAGTGCTGTGATATCAGTTAATGGTCACATTGACATGCAGGTAAACAAATCAAATGTTTCTATTTTTAGTGTTCAAGTATTTAAATTATTTTTGTTTTACATTTTTAAGAGTAAATTAATTATTAGATTTTCATTAACTCATAAAACCATAAATCCCATGCTTGCAAAGAGTGCGGCAGGAAGTTCAGCCGAGCGCATCTTCTCAGAGCCCATCGACAAACGCACGAGGAGACGACCAACCGATGCCCTCAATGTGGAAAGAGTTTCTCCCAGTCTTCAAGGCTCCAGGCTCACTTACAGACGCACATGGACAAAACGATATGAGAGAGTGTAGATGAAAGAAATTTAGGAGGATAGGTGGGGAGGTTTTCCAGTGATTTGTTGCTTCTTGAAGTGAGTCAGACTTTCAAATTCATTTCAAGTACTGATAATGGACATGCAAGAAACGTGTAGCCTTTTTGCTAGTTTGAAGGTACACTGAGGTAATTAGACATCTGACACAATTTAAGATGTTTTTACCTCCATTTCGTTTCCCTAATTTTAGGGATTATTGGAAGAAGCAAATACTAGTAACAACAAGCTGTGTACACAGTGTAAATATCAAAGTAGGGCTGCATAGACCATCACAATAAGGATCGAAGAATTTCCTTTTTCCATTGGGTATTTTTTCATAATTCAAGTTTGAAAAGATCCTAAAACTTTGTAAATATTTTAAACATGTTACATGAAGATGTCGTGGAAAAGGAATTCGCTAGTTAATAGGCCCATGCAGCATGCTGGTCTTGTTTCTTTTTACAACATTTGGAATGTGATCAAACGAACCAGAGATAGCGTAACGCGTCAATGTGGAAAGAGTTTCTCCCAGTCTTCAAGGCTCCAGGCTCACTTACAGACGCACATGGACAAAACGATATGAGAGAGTGTAGATAAAAGAAATTTAGGAGGATAGGTGGGGAGGTTTTCCAGTGATTTGTTGCTTCTTGAAGTGAGTCAGACTTTCAAATTCATTTCAAGTACTGATAATGGACATGCAAGAAACGTGTAGCCTTTTTTGCTAGTTTGAAGGTACACTGAGGTAATTAGACATCTGACACAATTTAAGATGTTTTTACCTCCATTTCATTTCCCTAATTTTAGGGATTATTGGAAGAAGCAAATACTAGTAACAACAAGCTGTGTACACAGTGTAAATATCAAAGTAGGGCTGCATAGACCATCACAATAAGGATCGAAGAATTTCCTTTTTGAAAAGATCCTAAAACTTTGTAAATATTTTAAACATGTTACATGAAGATGTCGTGGAAAAGGAATTCGCTAGTTAATAGGCCCATGCAGCATGCTGGTCTTGTTTCTTTTTACAACATTTGGAATGTGATCAAATGAACCAGAGATAGCGTAACGCATCTCCTGCGATCGAATCAACCAGTCCTTACTGACTTAGTACTCAACATGAAATACCTCTTGTGTTCAGATGTCATACTGGATTTTTATATAATTAAAGTCTCGACTTACATGTCAGATTCTAGATGTTTTCTTCAACCTTTCGCCATGGGTCAAGGATGGCTTACAGTTTTTGACTTGAACTTGCACAATTGTCATCGATTGCATGACGTGCACAACCAAGGATATCTTCAAGAGGCAAGGAGTCTGAGGACGAGATGACAAGAAAATTGCATTGAAATGGTTATTGGAAAGAAACTTGAAGCTCCTAACACTTCATATTCTAATTTTATTGACTTTAAAAGAGGATCTGACTTTCCTAGTATCCTCAACTAGAGTAGCGTCTTCCTGTTTGCGTGAAGTGTTCGCATGGCTCAACATCTTGAACTTGGAGAAATGCTCAGTTGCCGGTTGTGATATTTGGTTTTCCCAGCATCAGTGGCATGTATCTGAATACGTAGTCTTCCTTAGGGAAGCCGTTATCTACCATTTCTAGAGGCAGACGGATCCTGCACTTACAATTTATGCCCTGTATCGAAGGGATATAGGTCCCACCTGTTACGCACATTCCCACTCTCGACCCTGAATTTTTACAATATCTCTGTCAGTAATAAGCATGATGGTACATGGAAAAAGTACAAGGTGTTACTGTTACTTCTCGGATCAATACCTCATCGATGGGACCATATCTTTCGGGACTTCTGCAATATCAGGAGTTAAGGTCCTGCTCAAAAAAACAAAAAAAAGTTTACAAATTAAACGGGACCGGTCAGTTGGCCAGCTTATTTAATTGTGCATTTAAAAATGTGGCTTGTTTTATTTTACGCTACTTAATATGTCCCTGTAGGAAGGTACCAAGAACTTGCGACCCAAAGATTACAACGAAGGGAAAACTTTTTCGACCATTCATACTCTTATAGGATTGTATTGCTTTTTTTTAACAATATGGGCCATTACATTTTACATTATGAACCCTAAGCTTCTTTCAGATGTATTGTAACTTCATTAGTAGACTATAATGAAGTACTTTATCTGTTTAGTGCCTAGATTTAACCGTTCAATAAGCTGATCTTATAGGTGTTGGTGATGATTGTGAGGTTAATTCATTGTTTAGCACCCTGCCTTTGTTAAATTTTATTGCTTTTTTTTAACAATATGGGCCATTACATTTTACATTATGAACCCTAAGCTTCTTTCAGATGTATTGAGTATTGTAACTTCATTAGTAGACTATAATGAAGTACTTTATCTGTTTAGTGCCTAGATTTAACCGTTCAATAAGCTGATCTTATAGGTGTTGGTGATGATTGAGAGGTTAATTCATTGTTTAGCACCCTGCCTTTGTTAAAAAAAAAGACCATAACTCTTTCTTTCTTGTGCTTAGTTCTCTCACCTGAACAGTCAGCTCTAGATATTGTACCAGTTCTCTTTAATTATGTTACTGCTAGTCAAATCTGACTTCAATGTTAAAATAATTCAGTATGTTTCATTAATTCAGACTGCTGGGAGGGATACCAGGAAGAGTGAGTTCACCCAAAAATGAAAACCCTGAGACATTTCTCAAATTATTTTACAGGTTTAGTCATACAGGTTTGAGGGTGAGTAAATGAAGACAGAGTTTTAATTTTTGACTGCACAATCCCTTTAAAGGAATAGTTCATCCAAAAATAAAATTGTCATCATTTACTTTGATCTTTTGATAAATGTTGGTTGCTGGTAGTTATTGACCTCCATAGTGTGGAGAGAATAATAGGTATCGGCAGTTAACAACATTGTTCAAAATATGACCTTTTGTGCTTAACAGAAGAAAAAATTCATACAGGTTTGGAACAACATGAGGGTGAATCAATAATGACAGAATATTTATTTTTGGGTGAACTGTCTCTTTAGGCTAATTACAGCTCATGGATCCAAAAGACTATTGTATAAAGACTATGATATTAGTAAGAGTGACAATATTATGGTATATTTCCATTTGTTCTTGGTTACAATAAGCAATTTAAATGAATATTGAAGGAATTTTGCATTTGACTTAATGCCATGAATCGGGCCCCATGTACGCCCATCTTTTTATGACCATGAATTAAAGAATCTTGGCATATAAAATCACTCTGGTCCACAGATATTTATTCAGTTAGTACTGCCGAATGTGTGATGCAGTCTCTTGTAAAAACGACATTGCAACTTTGTGGGGTGTTTGTTTGCGTGTGTGCGTCTGCAGTCACTGACTTTCCTTGAAGTGTATCATAACTCAATTGACTGGCATTAATACCCTACACCTGTTATTTTATTTATTTTTACATTTTTGTAACCTTTTTTTATGAAGCAAAATAAACAGCATCTTTCTGCCAAACAGTCTGAAACATGAGCTTTGTGATGCAGTCCAACATTCGCCCAGAGAACTGCATTGTTCTAATGAACTACTTGAGCATTTTAGTGTTTTGTTTGTTATGCATGATGACTCCATTTAGTGGTTTTGCTACTTTTTAAGAATCTGTATTGTCATGTATTGAAAAGAACACTTGTTGTAACAGACCAATTGGATCAACTGTTTTCCATGGATCATGGCTAGTAGTTTTCAGTTTTATGGTATAGTAGCTCTAAATGGATTATAGAGTTCAGCATTTGACCAATAAATGCCAAGTATTACTTTTGTACCATTTTCTTTTTCCTGTTACTCCACACATCTATACCTCAGTTTTGTTGGTAGTCTGAAAGCATTGCTCAGTTCATTACCTCAGGACTCATTCACATTGTTTTAGCATATTTATGGCGAAAGTAGACAAATGTTAAACTTGGGTTTACATTCAGTAATATTTTTTGTTGAAATCATCTCTAAATTGGGAGAAAAAAATAAGTGATAGGGGGATTAATGAAAACTTTCTATTTAATCAATATTGTTATTTTACAGTAAAAGCACATTATGGTCCAGGTAATTATGAACCACATATACAGAACATCAATACTAAATATTTTCCTTTCGAGAGTTGACCAAATTTTGTGCAACATCGAAAGTCATTATTATTGGGAAGTTGTGTTTGTTTGTATTTTTTCCCCATCTTTTAGGAATGCCTGTTGTTGTAACCAGCGTTTTCTCGCTTCATAAAATTCAGATTGAACCACTGATGGCAGATGGACTATTTTGACGATGTCTTTCATACTTTTCTGGACTTTGACAATGTTATTTACTAGGTAGTCAATGGGACAGTCACAAGCCTCCCGGTTTTCATCCAAAATATCTTAAATTGTGTTCCGAAGAAAAACGAAGCATTTGCGGATTTGAAACGACATGGGGGTAAGTGATTAATGACAATTTTCATTCTGGGGTGGAGGAACCCTTTAACTTTAAACCTTTGCTTTTGGCCAGAACACAAGTCCATAATCCATCCAGTGAAACAGTCCATCCCCTGTTGTCTTCTCACATTTTAACAAAGTGAAGTTAAAAATGTCTTGATGGATTTGTTTCTTACAAACACGCAGCTTTTTGCTTCAAAATATGTTAATTGATGGACAGGAGAGGTATGGATTACTAGTGTATTATTGTGATGTTTTTATCAGATGTTTGGACTCTCATTGTGACGGCACCCATTCAGTGCAGAGGATCAATGCTACATTTCTCCAAATCTGTTCAGATAATGAAACAAACTCATCTACAACTTGCATGGCCTGAGGGTGAGTACATTTTCAGCACACTTTCAATTTTTGGATGAACCTTTCCTAATAACTTTAACTTTTTCTTTGTCAAAAGCCCATTTAAATCCCCTCTGGCTCGATGTTGTAAACAATAAAACATGAAAACGACCAAACGGTGAAAATTTTATGGGCACTGTAAAATAAGCTTCTGAAATCTCTTCCCATTTAATGGTGATTGATTATATCTCTCATGTTATGTCGTACTGCCTCTTAAACTTTTCAATTGGTTTCCTTGTGGCCCTGTTGGCACATTACCCACAGTTGTGTCATCTGTAAGATGTGTCAAAGTGTAATGGAGACAAATACATAATTGGAAGGAAGATTAACCATTTCTAACTACATTCATATATCTGCATCTAAACGGAGGATACATTTTACCATCCCGTCCTCTGGGGTTTGATTATGGAGCAAAACACTATCATATATTTTTAATATATAATGCAATACAATTATATTAATTATTCACAATTATTAAATTATAAACATGAATAATTCATTTTATAATTCATATTTCATTCACTATGTATAATTAATGTCTTGTGTGCAAGTGCACCTGGGCCAAAAAGAGGAGTGCATTTGCTTTCTTTTATGTATTACACATTTTTAAATGAGAAAGACATTAGTTATTGTGTAGAATTCATTCTGTGGAATAAGTGATTCTGATTCTCATTATACACTACTATATCCAGACAGTGTTACCCAGACTGCCTGTTATTCATGTTGAGAGCAGTAGGAACTTGTTTGACAATGCAAGATTTTTTTTGTCATTGAAAAAAATTGCACAGAACAACGCATATCAACGCCTCTAATATGTTTTTTATTTGATTCAATTTCACTGCTTGCTCTTAATAATGGCAATATTTTGTGCAGCAAATTATTTTGCATTGTTTCTATTTTCTGCATAGGATTCATATTAAAGGAATTTTATGCATAAAGGTAATGTAGCATTTACATTTGCAGGATTAAATAACATTTTCCATTTATTATTATCTTTAAACTTCATAACTCCATTCTAGAACTCCACTTTTGAAAACAATCACATCTGGTTCCAATGGGCTAAACGAGTAACAAATAATATAAAAATACAATAAAGTGAAATAAATCATTTAGTTTGTGTAGATTATTTTTATTTGAAATTCATTACATTATGCATTTTTTCATACATCAATAGTCCTTAAGCATTTTTACTTAAATCCGTTTCACATTTTTCTCTTATCAATTATATTTCACATATGTACTATTATGCATAATAGGAACTGACACTGGTTTGATTTTTTACAACCCCTTTGTCCTGTGCAATGGAATGCAGGTCTCATCATTTACATATCATTGATTAATGACAATCATGCACTATCCATCCACTCCATAACAACTGTGGAGTGCCAGAGCATGTGATTCTCCTCTCTAGTCCTGAGCTTTTGTTATGAGTAACTGCTGATGTATCTTTTCCTTCAGATGATGATGATAGCATTAAATTAGCCAGAGAAGGAACGACACATCTGGTTGCACAAAACACATTTTCTAAGCCTGTGCAGATGTTTATTGTATTCATCGCGGCCTCGTCTTCGAATAACACGCACGAAAACGAGCATTTGTAGGAAGTAAACAAAGTATCAGCTCAGTCAACGGTACCGCTGCGCGCGCATTTACATTTTTACGACGGAAGTGCAACGGCTGAAACCCGGAGGAAAGCGACAACGGGAGTGAAAACGAAGCGGAATTAGTCAATGAGAGGGAGGAGAGAGCGAAAGAGAAGGAGTGTGTGCGACAGCCGACAGGGAGGCTGCAGGACGCTGGGGCCGAGGTGGACGTGGCGGGTCCGGCAGGGGTTGATGTGGGTTCCGCTTACGGCGCGTTGACGGCCGCAAAAAAAAAAAAAAAAATGAACAGGAAAAAAAAATCGCCGAGGCGTTCTCCCGAGCGGTTTTATTC